>NC_079153.1:66626824-66929854 GCF_947563725.1 Argiope bruennichi | reverse complement strand
CTGAGCTTTATGAATGATGTAATAAATACAAATTAATTATTTTTTTTTTGTTTTTAAACTTTATTAGAAATCGAATTTTTATATCAGATGCAAATTTGTTGCATTACAGTAATAAATAGTTAATTAACTACAAACTTTAATGATTATACCAACAATAAAAATAGGGAAAAAAAATTCAATCTTAAATATTTACTTACTCGGTTCATCTTCTTGAACAAGAATTATCGCTATCTCATAATGAACTATATTAATCCCAATAATTATGTCATTAGATGAAACTTTATTGCTCTCTATTTTATCAAAATTGTTGCGTGAAAATAACTGCAATCTTCTTTTATACGATGTTATCAGATGAATGTGATAAATTTATCTTAGTCGAAGAAACAACAGGAAAAAAAAATAGAAAATTTAAATTTTCATGTATGATAGTGGTTTGATAATTTATCTGGGAAGTATTTTTTTAAAAATTTAACAAATAATTTTTTGGCATTTTTTTCATGAAAATGTAAAACTTTTTTTGATGAATCGAGGTTTTCTCAAATAACTTTTTGAACGCTGAAAATTTTGATAGATACTGTTATGGCTCAGAAGGTATAAATTTATTTGTTTCTATAATATTTAATATTTTGAATTTTTATTGTCTTAGAATTCAAACTGCTTAATGTTTTTAAAATTTGTGTTCGTATATCCTTTATCCGTTAACTGACTTTGAATTATTATAATCTCAAAGGACATCGTGTTTTAAAGGGATAACTGTAATGTGGATATAACCATAATTAAAAATTTCTTAACTTCACAAAATTGGAATTTCTAAATTTATGAAAATTAGATTCTTTATTTCGTCTTAAATCAAATTTATTATTTAAAGATTAATTAACACAGCATATATTGATATTTAAAATAATCAATGTATAACAAGTATATACATGAAACTGCATATGCAGGAAAACATAATTTATTCAATAATATGAGTATTATTTGCAGATAAAATTCTTCTCCAAAATCTAAATTAAAAATTAATATTAATTAAAACTAATAAATTTTTAATTAATTAAATTTATTTATTAATTAATTAAAACTATTAAACATTTACTCGGATTTCAAAAAAAAACTAAAGCATGCTTGAAGTCCTTTTTAGATAAGATAAAAAAAAAGGCAAGGTAAATATAAAAAATTTCCAAATTTCCCACTAATTTTTAAAAATTTATCTACGTTTGATTACAACTTAGTCTGATGTTTTTTGTATGACTCACATTAAATAAAATTCGTCAATTAGAAAATTCTTTTATCTAAAATTAAATCATACACTCTTAACATATTTACAGATTTCTTATTTTGAATCCTTAGTTATGTATTGGAAATGAAGGAAATGATTTTGTGGATGTTTTGTTTCTCTACACGTTTCTCTAATTTAAACAATAATATCAATTTGCACGAGTTCTGACAATGTAATGTTTTATTAAAATTCACTTACATTCAAATTTTTTTCATATTTATTCGAGTTCATAAAACTGTATCATTTATTTATTATCCCACTTTTAACCTTTTCCCTGTTTTTGAGCGAGGTTTTTGAGTCGAACTTTATTTTCGGATTTAATTCATATGCATATCAAAAATAATTCTTTGTAACGATACATTATAAGTTAAAAAATATTCTTATTTCAGTTTCATGTCTTTCATACTTTGTCTGTAAATAAATTGCTATTATTATAACTTATTTAAAATTTGAAAAATACTTTCATGTACCCCGAGGATTTATTTTTAAGGCCACGAATAATATTTGTTAACGCAATTTTGAATATTTGTTTAAAATTAGTTTCGTACTTATTAATATACAGGGTGTTTATAAAGTCCCGGACCCATTTTGATGTTTAATAACTCATAAAATAATAAAGATAGATTAAAATTAATAACATAAATGGTTAAATAGACTCAAAAAGTTTCATGACCCTTGTCAATGAACTTCCACGTGTGCCCCCTTCGTCGCACGGAGAATATCAAGTCGATAGTCAATTTCACGCCAGGTAGCGGCAAGCATGTCGGCATCCACAGAGCCTATTGCGCACATTATGGCGATTAACAATTCCAGAAACATGAAAGGATGCTTCATCGGAGAACATTATGCTCTTCAGAAAATCAGCAGCATCTTCTATCCTCCTTAGCATATCTGTTGCAAAGGCCATCCTCCTAGGCCTATCGTTCGGTTCCAAAACTTGAACAATTTGAACTTTGTATGCATGCAGTCTTAATTTTTTCTTAATAACCTTGTACACCGTCGAAATTGGCATATCCAATTCTGTTGCCGCTGATCTCACAGATATCCTAGGATTGTGTAAAAATGTCTCTCTGACACGCTGAACATCAAAATCACTTGTGCAAGGACGTCCGGAACGTTTCTTATCTTCGATACTTCCAATTTCTAGAAAATTCTTTTTCCACCGCAAGATGCTGTTTTTGGAGGGAGGATCTTTTTGGTAAATTCTTCTGAAATTTCTCTGTGCTTGCACTATCGATTTCATTTCTATGAACCACCATAAAATCTATGTTTTCTCTTGTGGTGTATGCATTCTCATTAATATCCGCTCGAATAAAACATCACATACAAAAGTACTACATAGAACAAACACATCAAAAGTAAATATAACATTGCAATAGTTGCCAATTGCAATTAATAAGCAGACAATATTTAGAAAAGTACAGATATTTAGACTGGAAAATGAAATTATCTGAAATGAACCACACGCGTAGACGATATTTACAAAAGTAAGAATATTCAAACCTGAAAAGGAAAATATATGAGTTATTCCATCAATAAATGCCATAAGTGTGTTTAGATCTTTATTATTTTATGAGTTATTAAACATCAAAATGGGTACGGGACTTTATAAACACCCTGTATTTTGATTTAATGGAAATGACATCGTTACTTCGCATCTGAACCCTTTCTTTGGTAAAATAGCATTTTAAATATCAGGATAAAATAAATGACAACTTAACATTTATTATATTTCAGTCAAGTGATAATGGAAATTGTTTCATTGTGGTCTACTTGCAGCAAAGGGACAATAAATTTGGCCGAAAAAGTTATTGAATTTAAATATTATTGAAGAATTTAGCTTTTTGAAACCGAACAACTTGAAAATCATTCAAGATCTGATTTCTTATTTTAATTTGAATTCCTTCATAATTTACAATGCTTTCTTATATACAAAATAAATATATAAACAGTTCAAGAGCTCAAATTTTTCGGGCATTCTGCATGTATATTTTGTTATCTTAATAAAAGTATTTTAGAATATACGTATGATGGACTATATGTATCACATAATATTCTGAATTATTTGCTAAAGAATTTGCAATAAAGCAGGAATTTTACTCCTGGGATTTTACGAATTTTTTTTTAATGGAAGTATAATTATCCTGCTATTTATGTCACATAAAATGCATCAGTTTTATAAATTATTTTGGTTTTTGTATATTCATCTTCAAAAATTTTTCGTCACATTCTTTTTCCAGATTGAAAAATTTTGTTAATGTTGCCATTTTTTTTAATATTATTTTCTATGAACCAATTTTATTTACTATTTGAGGTTCTCTACAGTGAAATCAAACTCTAATTTTTCAACCATAATTTTTGTTTGCTTTTTTCTCATTTAATCCAACACAGAATTATTCCAAATATAGAAAAGATTTTGTTTCTCATTTTTCAATAAACTTTAAATACATTTTTGCCTCATAACATGATGCTTAACTTTATATGGATTAGAAGGGATTTATTGTATTGCTACCGTTTATAGTTTTTAACATAAAATTGAATCATTAAAATGACAAATGATGAAATCTTAATTTCTGATTTTTAATGAAACCTAGAAATTTTAATGTTATTTTTAGCAGATGCATCTAGCACTGAGGTATGCAATCATCACCTCTTCATCGAAAAGATAAGTTTAGCCAATATTATGATCTAGAAAAATGTATCTTATTAATGAAATATTCAAAAATAAAACATCTCTGTATTGCATGCTACCTTTTTTACTATTCTAAATAAATTTAAAAGCTTTCCTATCACTTAAAAGGAATCATATTTGTTTATATGATACAAAATTCGATTTTAACTACTGTTACAGAAAGAAATTATATTTCAATTTTAATACAAAAAATAAGTGCTATAGAATTGCATAATAGAATGAGTGAGAAGACACCCTCCTTTTTCTTTGACAGTTACAAACAGATTTATTTAAAATTCTTTTAGCAAAACAAAGCTTATTGCTCAATAAAACATCGGTGCATTGATGAAAAAAAATAAAGACTTCTTTTGATATTATTGTTGAGGTTCAATTCATCGTTTGAACTCAGTAAATTTCTTTCTCAACATATTAAAATTTTGTTTGTAATTTATATCGTACTTTTTGCACTTTGACTCGAGGACATTTATTTTTATTGTTATGTAATATTTAGTAAAACTGCAAATCAGAAATTTTTAAAGAAATTTTTAAAATAAAAAAAAAACAAAGAAAACTGTAAACAGTCTATTTCATCAGAAATCAATATAAAATCAGTCAACAGAGAAATATTTTTAAGTGTGCTTTTTTTTTTTTTTTGTTACGCCCACAACTACAAATACGTGTTTTGAGTAGATAATTGTTAAATTTTCCATATACTTATAATCAAAGCGTTTTATACTTTAAGTGGAGAATTTTTGTGCTGGTTATTTTATACATTAATAGTTCTAATTATTTTATTACATTAATTAATATATTTTTCATTAAATAAATACGATTAATAAAATTAAATTATAAATATTAAAATATTATCATTGTTATTTTTAGAGTTAATTAAGCTAATATATTCAATTATATAGCATTCATTTTCATTCCATTAATTATCTTGTAAAATGTTATTACTTTGCTTTTGAAAATAATGACTTTTAGAAGCTTAAAATCCATTTCATTTTCTTTTTCTTATTAAACGCACTTGATTTTACTTTTTAAAGAATTCAACTTTAATCACGTAATTCTTTAGCGATATTTTACAAAATCTAAACAAAGAATTTACATTCAACAATCAAAACAAGGAATTCTGAATAAAATGGAAATATATTATAAGTAGAGTAATCATTATTAAAAAAAATCATCATTATGAAAAAAGAATTAACGTAACAATTTCTGTTTTTCATTTCCATTGCATTTTATTTCTATTATTGAATCAGCATTCTCATCATCAAATGGAAGAAAAAATTTTAAAATATTCAAGACAATATCGCATGTTAGGAAATAATAATATATAAAATATATATTTACCTTTATTATCTTTTCGCGAATTTTCATTATATTTTTTTTTTCTGTAGAAAATATTTCTGATTCGCTGTTCTGATTCGATTTCAATTCTGATTCGCCGTTCGAACTTGTATTAGTCGTTTGATCAGAGTAGCTCTATTAATTTTCACTTACTTTCAAATCTTATATTTATTTTTGTCTTAAAGTTCGTGGAATCGTTGTCTAAAATTATATGATAATTTTTTTTCTTTTTGTGTGATAAAGATTAGAAAAAATATTAAGATAAAATGAGAAATTGCATTGTTTTTGTTATTACTCAGACTTGGAAAAAAAAGTGTTTGGTATTGCAGGATCGGCTGTCATCATTGATAACATCTATTGTTATTTATGGCCAATTATTTACGAAATGTCTGATCGAAAGTGAGTCAGACAGTTATGCAGTTTGATTTTCAATAGTTTTTTCGGAATTTTTTCGTAGATTTTGAATTTTACCAATAAAATCTATAAATTATATCGAAAGAATATTTTTAATAATTTTATTTACAAATTAAATATTTTATATACTGAAGAATTTTTAAATTATAATTTCCTAAATTGTAGTTCGTAACTCCGAGTGCATCGAGAAAAGAGTGGAATCAGCAAAATAAATGAATATTAGACTCAAGAAATTTCGCAAAACTGGCATTTTCTTTCAGGATTTTTAACATTTGGGAAAAAATGTTAAAAATAAAAATCACACACTTAAAAAAATATAAAAGAAATGTTGCTCGTTATTATTTTACGGATTTTTTGCTTTGAATGAATTTTTGCAAGGATTATAAATCAACGCTCCTTTTATTAATTTATTTTTTAACTTTTGTAAACGAAGAAAAAAATGCGATAGAAATGGAATTTTAATTTTTTAATCAAAAAATTATTACAATCTAATTCTGTTGTGATTCAGAACAAATAAATAAGGGCAAAGATTAATTTTTCAATTTCTAAACCTTTTAAATTATGATTAATTTATAAATAACATTAAATAGAACAAATGCGATCATACATGTCAATTACCATTTCAGAAATATAAAGATTATATGAAAAGAATAATATTTGAGTTTCTTAACAGTCCTAGAATCTTTGAAGCAGTTGAAGTTCGCAGGATAATCATTATTAATTTTTCACAAACTGAAATTATATATAACTTTTAATTTTATAATTAAACTTTTAATTTTATAATTAAACTTTTAATTTTATAATTAAACTTTAATTATAAAATTAAAAGTTTGTTATTTTTTTTTATTTAATCAGTAAGTATTTACAATCTTATCTACAATAAATTACCCATCGCTATTTCAACATGCTATTTTTGTTTTCACAAATCAACTAAACTTGTTCGTACAACTATATTTGCCCATATTTACCCATGAAATTTCAATATTTGTAAACGGTTATATATAATTATAATTCATAGAACTGTAATCAGCCTTAAAGTATTTAATATTTTGTTACAGATATGTATAGGTGCTCTAGTATCAATAAATCAATAGCATTAATTCTTTTTCTATGGTAGTGCTTTGATCTACAGTATATGATACACATATGTATTTTTTGAAGAAATTTCGCTACTTTCGAAAATGATGAAAAATTTACAACAAAAAATATCAAAAGTAGTCGATAAATGTAGTTGTAATAATGTAGTTGATATAAAACGCTTGTTGTACGTATCTCAAACTAATATATTTGTTACTATATTTCCCTAATATTTAGATTCTTGAGTCAAAAATAAATATAAATTTGGTTTAAAGATCTAGACATTAAACGCATTGATACATTGAAGCTGTCATTAAAAAAAGATCATTTGACCTATTATAGTTAGTTTAGTGTTAAGGAATTGTTTTGAATTTTGCAAAAGTTTCTGAATAACTATAGTAATAGTGTTAACTGAATGAACATATTACTAGGAGTGATTTTGAATGCATTGAATTCTAACAATTATCATTTATAGCAATAATTTAAATAAATGATTAATTGATAAAAGAAATTCTGGATTGTCAAATAAATAAGAATTGAATTTGAACTTTTTCATAAGAAAATCGTTTTCTCAAGAGACTTAAACAATTTATCCATGAATAAACGAAATGGCATTTAAGGTAAGTTGTCCTCTTGAATTTTATAGAAATTCCAGTCAATATCTACTCTTCAGTTATACTAGAAACGCAAACGATTTTTGCATTCATTAGAATAACAAATTTTCCTGTAAGTCAACAAATAGGAATAATGTAGGACACTGAGGCAATTGGTAAAGAGCTAAAGTATAAGCATCTAAAGTTTATTTTTTTAATAATGAGAAAAAGTAGCTGTCTCTTCTTCAATTGACTGTCAAAAACATATAAATAGTTGAAAAAAGTTATTCATATAATTTTTGCTTTTTTTATACCGAAATTCATATAAAAGAATTGAGATTTTCAAACAGTGGAAAATATTTTATATGGTTTAAATTATTATATGGTAAAATATCTTAATTATTTTATTGATCCCTTTGGTGGAAGTTTATTCTATTAGATAATTTAATATTTTGGAAACAAATTTTACAAGATAATCATCTTGAATTTTAATGAATTTTATTGCTGAATTATTTAAAAAATAATTTATTTTTGCTTATCATTGAATTAAGTTTCAATTTAAGTTTATATGAATCTTAAATTTTTGTTACGAAAATTAAAATTAAAATTAGTGTGGAGATGATTTTCTCCCACCAAAATAAGCGGATTCTTATTAATATAATTAGAGAACAAATATTAATGTTTCATTTTAAATGTTTATTTGTACCTTCATTTTTTATGATGAAAATTAATATGGAAATGATTAAATTAATATGGAAATTTAATAATTAATATTTAAATAAAATTAATATAAAATAAAATTAATATGGAAATGAATTTTTTCCCACCCATATAAAAGGAAACTAGTGGGCAAAAAATTAAGAATTTGTGTTGAACCTTAATGATACAATCTCAAAACTTTCCCAGGAGCCATGTTTAAATGCTTTCATGTCATTATTTTGTATTGGCAAACTAACCACATCTTTTCTAAAACCTGTATTTCTTTTCTTTATTGATTGGTTAACAAAGGAATAAGAAGTCTCATTTTGAAGAAGCTCTCACAGACAAGGTCGAAGCTTTAAATTAAGGCTTCAGATCTTTCTTTTAACTTGCCAATTTTCTAGTTATTTGAATACATACCATTTCTTTATTCTTGTTTTTTATTCTATTCTTAATCGTTTTTACCTTTCACATATCTTCCATAAAAAGGATTAATATATATTATTGCCAGACGCCATATTCGAGTGTAAGTTGACAAATTCCAAATCAAATTGCTCATATGAATCACGGATAAATGATAAAATCGGCATAAACTAAGAATTTTAAATATTAATCGTAAAAAAAAGACCTGTGAGATTCTAGAAATAAAAGGTTTATCTTATTACATCGATTTACTTTCACAATAATTATCACGTTTGGCAAAATGCTATTTTTGGGTCAGATACAGCTTTACCAATGACAGCTAGTTTATCAAAACAAACAAAAACACTTGAAGAAAATGAAAGTAAAGATTTTAAACCAATACTTTTTTCAATGAGGACTATTTTAATGAAACGTGCACAATTTGTCTATAAAATTTTCCTTTTTTTTATATCTATATTACATCATCAAAGGATGTATCATTAATTCGTTACATATCTAAAAATTTATTACAAACAAACAAATAAGAATTATAAAAAAAATTGTATTTTGCACAAATCGGATCAGAGCAAAAGAACTTTTATGAAAAATCATATTTATAGTTTCAAAAATTAACGGCATCTACAGTTCAAAATTCAAAGACATATATGAGTCAACAATCTGATATAAACTGAAGTGAAATTTGCGTTAAATTTATGCAAATCGGACTGTTTATTGTAGTCTTCAACCGTTCATTCCATTTAGCTGCCTTCAATCGTTACTAAATGGGCAGTTTCTTAGTAAGGTTTTATATATTATATTATTATATATATATATATATGGGAAATCAACAAGTTTTCCATTCTTTAATTTTTTTTTTATTTTGAAAGAACACAAAAATAGAGTATAGCCATTTATTTTCGTTTTTTGTCGTTTGAAGTTGAAATAGGTCGCTTAGAAGAATATTCACGAAGTAGACCATTCTTGATAGAGGAGTTCCCATTTAATATGTTATGTAGGATATGGCAATCGAGCTATACGTAGGGAATAGCAATTCTTGTAAAGCTGAAACAATAATGAGCTGATCTAAATCATTGATTCGACGTATCTTTCATGAGATCTTGAAATTGTACAAATTTGGATCTCTGTAACATTCATTATTATCAATATCACCAACTGGGAATCAAATATCATTTGCAATTTTGCGAAAGCTGAACAAGTACCGCGATAATTCTTAATATCCTATGATTTGAAGGTACTTCAAAGTTGGGAAAAATCGAATATTATTTTCTTATCTAACTAAAGACATATTTTAAAAAATTTGATAGATTTGATGTAAAAATTTCGGAAGTATGTTTCGGTAGGCAGCATATTATGGTAATATATGAAGAAAAGAGGAGAATTATTTCACTTTCTGCTTTGAAATTTGTTCTAGATATGATCAGTTTTATGACAGTTCAAATTTTAAATAATCATGCTAGATTGTATTGATAATAACTTATTTAATTTATATAATTTTTATAAGATCTTTTTTATAATTATTGACAATAACTTAAGCAATTTTCTGTTGCTATAGGAAAATTCAAATGTTTGCAATAAAATCATTTTCCAGTGGCCATTTTTTCTCTGAGTTCTGGATCTTTCTTCTATTAATGTTTTTGATCTTCATTGAATCTCTTCCAGCATCATAAAACGTTTTTGTAGATAATTACTTTACTTTACTTTACTCTGCTAGTTCGATCTTATAAGTATGGTCAGTAATGTTTATACACTAATTAGGATTTTATTCACAAAATTAAGCCTGAAACCATGATTCCAAGATATCTGGTCAAATATTTTCACATTCTTCACAAAAAGCTGTCTCTCACCTCAAAATTACAAAAGGGTTCTTTTTGAATCAGTATCTGTCACCATCAAGCTTTTCCACCATCATGTTGAAAACAATGATAACTACAAAAAGAATCAAAGTTAATTCAATGTCCACAGTAACTGCTGCAAGTCTTCATTTGGGAAAGTTTAACAATGTTACCTGGAGAATTTCATGATGGACGATTTTGAATACTGCTGCATCTCCCCTTTGTCTTCGTGCTGATATTTAAAAAAATAAATAGGCTTAAAACGTTTTAGGAAAAAATGTATTTTCAATGCATTTTTATTTCTTATGACGTTCTGAATAATTTAAATATTTTCTGGCGATACTTTAAATAATTTGTTCCAAACATCGCGCTAATAGATTTTTTGTTCAAAAGACGGAAACTAAATGATAATATATTTCTAGTCTCTTATTTTTTTTAAATATCAAAGTAAGAATAAATGCACGTCTATAAAAAATGTAAGAAATAATAAAAACTAAAAAACAAAATCGTTATTTTTATCAAACAGTTTCAATTTAATACACAATGATATTATTATATCTATCATTCCATTATCAAATATTTTTTTATAATAAATACCTGGTTAAATATTTACATCACCATGACAACTGGTTTATCAAACAAAAAGCGTGAATTCCGGGTGCTTATAGCGGTTACTTTATCAGTTCAATGAATGCCTGATTATTTTTATATTCATCTCAGAACTTATCTCTTTTTCCTTAATTCTAACTTCGGTATTCCCCTAAGATACAAAGGAAAAAGTAAAATAGATTAGATATAATTTGTTATTCGAATTAAATAAGTAGCACGTGACAATTCGTTAATTTACAGCTATGTGCTTATATTTACTGCCTTCTACTCTTTAATATTTTGATTGAAGTACATTTTTTACTAAACTCCTTGTTATTTAGTAAGATTCTTTTGTTAAATTTTGAAGAAATGAATTATAAAATGGTAAAATAATTTCTATTGGAATAAAATATAGCGTATCTTGATATGAGATTTGGAATACATCCTATATAATTATAATATTAAGTATAGACTTATGATCTTTATAATAGCATTGATAATTTTTGGGAGTTTGCATGATGTCATCATGACCCATTTATTCAAGCTTTTTATTTTAAATATTTCATTCTTTTTTAAGATATTCGACTAGCTAGTAAAGATGCTAGGTAGATTCGACTAGGTAGTTTTTTCAGAAAAAATTGATAATTTTTATGATTAGAAAACAAAGTTCAAATTTCGTGGATTCTAAAACAGACTTTGCTTTTAATATATGTAAGATAAAACTATAGATACAGTAGCTTCAATAATGCACAAGAAACAAAAATGGAATTTTAAAAAGTCGTATTTTTAACCGAAAATGAGTGATTTATTTTATTTTTATCAAAATTCTCCAAAATAATATTTGATACGCTTATGTAAATTCTCTACCTACTCAGCAGTAGTTTGCTTATTTTTGGCATTTCTGTTAAAAAAGCGCCAAAACTATATTCGTTTCCAGCGCATCTGAATGAATTAATTTACAAATACAATTTCTACATGCATTTTCTGATAAAAGAATATTTCACGGCGATTGATTCGCTGAAAACATGATTTCTCAAAATTAATTCAATAAAGTTTCAGGAAATTTTGTATGCATGTATCAAAAACCTTTGAAGATGTGATAGACAGTGGATTTTAAGATAGCTTTATTTAGACATATTTCACAAACATTTTAAGTTCAAAACATAGACAAATTGTAACAAAAAATCTTTAACGGCAACTTCAAATGCTTATAAAATTTTTATTTATTAAAATAATATTTATCTTGTGGTCTGTTACATTTTATGTAGTTTGAGCTATATACAAGTGAAATAAAAATTAAATATTTCTATTATTTTTTAACTTGCTCTGTTTTTCTTAACATTGAAAATTATTTTGCTAAATTTTTATTAAATTAAAAGTTTTTCAAAAACTGAAGGCAATGAGTATTGTTTCCTTCTAATAGTGACCTTTTAAGTCTGTTTTAGATATTTGGTACAATAAAAAAAACAGTTATGCATCATTTTTTAAAAAAAATTCCTCTCCAAACCTATTCGCATACCTTAAAATATAAATAACTAGTCGCCTGTGTCGACTAGCTACTTCAGTAAGAATATTGGTTATTTAAAATTTCAATTAAGTCTTTTATGCATAACTTGATACTCAAGAATCGTTTCAATGTATTTTTAGTTTGTAATTGATACAAACATTAATACCGTATTAAATTAATAGCCTTGCATCTTTTCTGTTTATTGTGTACGTAAACATTTTTAATAGAGTCAAGTTACATGATATCATAACAATCCTTAATTTTTGATTATTCTATTACTAACTTTACATTTTCTTTTGCGGCAATACGATTGCGCTCACTCATTCCTAATGTGAACCAAGCAGATAATAAGTATAATCTTTCTTTCTTAGCTTTCAAAATGAAAGAAATCACTTGTGGTATTATATTCGATGCAGCAATGAAAATGTTTAAATTTCTTCGCAATGAAAAAAAAGCTATCTTAAATGATAAAATTCAAGGGAGGGGCTACACGAGAAATAAATTGGTATCACTAAAAATACATTTTTTTTAAATTTTAAAGCGTCTTTAAAATAAGTTTTATTTCAATAATATTTTAAGGATTTACAATAAAAAAAACTCCAAAGCCTCGTTTAATGTGTTATTGAATTGAAATCCCCCCAAAATATCTACCTGATTTTTCCATTCCCTCTCTTCAATTACGTCTGTGCCAAACTTAGAAATTCTAGATCAAATGGTCTATCCTGAAAGCCGTCAACACAAGCACAGACAAGCATTCATATTTATTTTTTTTAAAAATTTCTAACGAAATAGTACAAATTTGATTGGTTGATTTACAAAACGAAAAACAATAAACACATTATTCGCTAAAAGTAATAACAATAACGGGAAATAATTTGCAAGGATAATCATAAATTTAGGAATAGCAATTTATTTTGCACAAATATCTTTTCAAATTTCGTAACAATTTTCATAAACTTGCGCATTTTATAGAGCAATAATTGCTTTTCTAATTAATATACATGATTGCCATCGCTTTTCTTAGGGTAAATCAAGTTGTTGTCAAGTTGTTCAAGTTATGGTTGTTATATAAGTCTACTCATAAAGCTACCTTTACAGCAATTCATTTACAAATCTTTGAAGGTTAACATAACTATAATTTCTTTGTTAAGATAGCCCAAAAGTACTCTAAACTATTCAAGTAAGATATGAAATTCGCTCATTGTCTTAATCAAGAAGTTATCGGTCCACAAGACACATTTGGTGTTGCCGATCAAAAATAATGTACAAAATAGCCCTAAATAATATAAAATAGTCCAATCAGTATGGCTTGCTTTAGTCCAACTTAAATGGCCACTTCTGTAAATTTACAAGTTAAAATGGACACAGTACAAGTTGTCTTCTTGCATATAAGCCATGAATGTAAAGGTCATTTCAGGCCATGGTAACTGAAATTATGATTTTTATTGTCATAACTAATTGGGTAATACTGAGTTTCTGTTTCATGGAACTGGAATGTTCATATTTAAATACATTCCAAAAGACAAGATCACAATGTGATTGATATTAAGGTGCCTATCAGCTTCCACTTGAGGTAATATCACTTCTATCCATAGAATTGCTTTATATCTGAATATCTAGACAACAAAGCTTCGCAAGCTTTTTTTTTTTTTTTTTTTTTTTTTTTGAAGAAAATATTTAGATGTGAATCACATACTGATTACATATGAATATTTTTCAATCTTATATTTTTTAATCTGCATATGAATTTGTCATTTAAATTTTTTAAAATCATGAATGCGCTTTGACACGTTTTTCGAAACAATCCGCTATATTACCGCATTCATTTTACAGTTTATCTGTTATTATTTATATTTTTGAGCTTACAGTCAGTTTTTACCATGGTGAAATCGGGTCCAAGATGGCGCTATGTGACATTGTCAGCATGAGAGAAGATAGAAAAAGGCACGTATAGTTAGTTATTAATTTTTTTTCAATAAAGATACCTATATAGATAAACATAAAAAGTAAACGTATTAAACATAAATGAAAAAAAAAAAACGCGACTCGAACCGAAGACCACCAACACACGCGTAATTCATCTTGTTCTGAATACTATACTGCATTGCCCACACTTCGAAGCGAAATTTGAATATACTTATTTTGATAGTTAGTTATAAAAAAAATGTGTGTGTAAAGTCTCTTTTTTTCAGGAAAGACACCTACACAGATAAAAAGCAAAACCTTATCTAAATATAAAATTTGATCCACGAGTTTCCGAGATACACAATATTATTTCCGGGATGCAAGAAATAAATAAATAAACAAGAATTGTTCTCTTAAAGATATAAGATAAACGGCGTTTATCTGATAGGCAAGATTATTCCGAGTTGGAGTAAAAGATTAACAAGCAATTTTTTCGGAAAACTGCAAATTTTGAAACTGACTTTCTTACTGAAAATTCTCTATTAAATAATAATTTTTTTTCAAAAACAAATAATAATTGCTATAAATCATTTATTATTGTAATATCTTTCATAGAAAATCATTTTACTAATTTATACTACGAGATTCGAAACGTTTACTAGTCAAGCCTAATACTTGCGATTGACTTGAATTTAGTATATAAACGTAACACATAAATCAATGCTCGAATTTCGAGGTAACATAAGGGATATATTGATATGGATTTCATAGTTTTGAAAGAAGCTCCGATAATAAGCAAGACACCTAAACCAGCTCCATTCTTTGAAATTTACACTCCAATGGATCGGCATTTTGTCCTTGGAGTCAATTTGTGATAGAGGCGAGGCTCAAGATAAGTAACCTACGGTATCATTACTGAGATCTTACTAACAGTTTACAACACTCGGAGAAGATATTTAAATGTTTTCAATGGCGTTTTTCCTTTAATGGTATACAAAAGTATTTCTAGGTGGAATATTTATTTAAGAAAAATCGTTAAGATTATTAGCTTAAATTAATTTATTTGATAACTCTTTAATTAGCAGATTAAAAATCATAGTAAAATTTGTTTTTAAATGTAAATATTAAGTAAGTATGAATGTATAATATATTTACTAACTTTTAAAAAATTTTCAATTTATTTATTCTTAGAAATATATGTAGTTATTTATAGAAATATTCATAGTAGAAATATATATAGTAATATTCATTTTAATTATTACACATATACCTGTGTCCAAAAGCATGCTTACAAAATCCATGCAAAACCTTTGGAGTTATAGATCTCCCATTACAGTCAATGAAATCCCATTGCTTCTGAGTAATTACGCCAAATAAAGAATTAATTAAATTAATTAATCATTAATTTTTAAATAAATCAAGACATTTCTGTTATGGCTTGTGATTAAAATATGGTGAGAATATAACGTCAGCTTTTTTTCAGTGTTCAAACAATGACACATTTTTATCTCGCCATAATAGCAATAATTATATTGATAACTCTGTTGATTTTTAGAGTCATATTATATGATTAAAGTTTTTATCAATTAAAACTTTTGCAGTTCTTACAGTTATTAAGAGTCAAATTATTCTTGCAGCAAAACAAATCAGAAATATTAAAATAATTTATCACATATATTTATAAAGACATCTATACATTTGGTAACAAGTATATTCCCCAAGATCTCAGACAGAGTTAAATGCTTAACTATGTTTTTGTTTCCAAATAGTCTTAAAATTATGAAATTTCTGAAAGTTTGTCGCATTTCTCTTTCATATCAAGTTACTAGATTCAATTATGAAAGCAAGAAACATCCAAAGTCCTCTTCCTATTCTTTAAAAAAAATTATCAGTTATTTCATATAAGAAGTCAATAAATTTCTTATAGTAATTCTTTCAGCCAAAATTGCAAATGCTTTGCAAAATAACAAGCATTTTATTCGAGATAATTTTAATTAATCATGCAATAATTAGAGCAAACTTTTATTATCCAAGTACATTTTTGTGAAAAAAAAACCCCACCATCAACACTGTAATAACGCATTATCAGCTATGAATTTTAACTAACAAATAATTTAAAATCTTATTTGGTTAAATATTATTTAACCAAATAAGTCCAGTAATTTTTTTAAATATTGCACAAGTTTCGCATTCGAAATCTCGAATAATGAGTTTATTTGGAAAAATACAATTAACAGTTTCCATATTAATTAAATAAAATATAAATAAATTCAATATTACTTTATTTTACTGCAGTTAATTATATCTAATTCAAAAATTTTATTTTTATATTTATTTTGTAATAGTCGAATTTGGAGACCAGTTGCTTTGCTGGATTAAGGGTACTAAAAATTTCAATTGCATATTTTTATGTAGCAGTTTATCAAGAATATTTGCAAAATTGGTTTTCAGGAACTAGGAATAAGTTTAAAAAATGTAAGTTTATTTCCGTATCTAAACAATAATATTAAATACTAGCTATTTTTTGGAGACCATTTGGTTCTTTAAATGTGCTAATTATAAATTTTATATAGCTTGTTATTATTAAAGGCTTTTTCAGCAAAATATTTTTGAACTCCAAATTTTTATAAACTAATAAATCATACCACTTTAAAAGCCTTACACCTTTATTTTCCTTTCGCTATGCATTTCCCTAATTTTCTGTCTATATCTTTATACGTACAGCAATGTTTAAAAATAAGTGTGCATTAAAAAATTTTCTTCATAATATAATTTTGGAGTTAAATTTTTATTCTAAGTACAAGACGATTTCAATTTTTTTTTTATTAAAAATGTATCTTATATTCTTGATCATAAAAAAAAAAAATGAAAAAAGGTAGGGTAAAATATTAGCATCAATAATGAAAACAGTTTGAACTCTTCAACAATGAAATATAATGTTGCAAAATGCATTTAAAAATATATTTTTTTAAACTGTTCAGCAATTATTGATATAATTGGAAAGATAAATAAATATACTTTAATTTTTGAGATGATGAAAAAAGTTATATTTATGCAGTAATATATTCGGTAAAAGTTATATTTATTGCAGTAATATTTTATACAATAATAAAAAACACATCGAAATCTCACTTGAGTTTTAATTCATTAAAATTCAGACAAGTTGCTCCGAGTTGCATGTACCATCCTCAAAATTATATATGAGCCAAGATTGGAACTTCTAAATCACTTTCTCTGTCCTGTACAACGGCCACACATATCCTTATTATTAACACACGTATCCTTATTATTAATAGAAATTAACATAAAGTAATGAGATATTTTCAAATACATTATTTCTACGCATACAAATTCCAATTAGAAAACTTGTCCTCCAAATTTTATATCATTTTTATAAGATTAGAACTTCATTTACATTTAGAAAGAATTTATTATAATACTTATGGGAAAAAATGAAAAGTCTGAAAACTAACAGTTACTCCAATCGCAAAAATATGCAGCTATTATCAATGAAAAGCACGCATTCTAATAACTATTATAATTACATAACGATTATAACAATAAAAAGTGCGTTTTAATTCACGTTATCTATTATTATTTTTCTTTTCCAGTCATTGAGCTACTGAAGTTATGTATTTATATCAGGGACATTTAAAATTGTAAAAACAACGAATATCTTTAATTGTCATGATCTGACCTTGATATTGAAGATTAAATCCCTCTTGTCAGTTTGACGAAAAGGATTATATTATTAGATAAATTTATACCAAATATTTCGTTATCAGAACGCTGCTAACGATATGGATACACATGTCAATGCAGCGAACTCAAATTCTGACATTCCTTTATGATCTTGAGAACATTTTTGATAGATAAAATTGGTGCCCAAATTGACAAAATACTGATACTTCTTTGATTGCAAATGGATTTAGTTTTCTCTGAATTAATCCAAAACGTCTGAGGAATTGAGGAAGAAAGATTACTTTCTGATATGTATACAAACAATACATTTGATGAACGCTTTTTTTTCTATCGATTTAAGGAATGGAACAGTGTTTTTGTTTATCGAACAATATTTATCGATTTAAGTATTTTTTCTCTACGTTTCGTTGCCCTCATCTTAATCTTTATTTTCTTGGATAAAAAGTATATCGAGACGAAATATCGAAGTCTTCAATAAAGAAAAAAAATTCGACCTCCAGATTTTGACAAGTTTCTACATTTTAGGCTTCCATGACTTCGAAAAACACATTTTTGAAATAATGCATGTCGGTTACTCTGTCTGCCTTTGATTCCGAAAGTTGCAAGTGCAATCGTCTTGCATATTGTAGCGAACTGATTGAAAAAATAAAAAAAGGAAACTATTAAGGCAGGATAAAACAACAAAAAGAAGAAAATAAGAATAAAAAGTAGCAGCAGAGGGCGCAGTTCAAATTTTGTCTAAGATTTGAATTTAGCTATTCTCAACAAAGACATAACCATCAAGCAACCCCAATAATATCATTTTTCTGCATCTCCATCAATTAGAGATGGTTTGAGGTGCAGGGAGAAACAGCTTGAAACGGCTTATCGATAAGAATTGAGATTTTCTGAAAGGACAATTTATATTTGATACTACTACACTACTACAGGATGCGATTTTTAGCCTATATTTTAGAGCAGGAACCAAGTTTTCTTCATAAAGAATATTTTTATGCATTTTCCGTCTACAATAATGAATTACGTCTATAATCATCAATGCCAAAGCTGAATAGTGTTATCCATATCTATTGCAATAAACCTCTATTACAAATTTGAAATCAAATATTGAAATGTAATAAATAAATAGTGAAACAATTAATATTGGAAACGGAAGAATCATAAAGCTACAAATAAAAGAATTTAAAATTATAAAACTTTTAGCTTTAGGGTAGCTAGATTGCTACATTGTTATCGCTCCCCTCTCCCCGATATGCTCAAAATCGCAGAAGACGAATGAGTGATTTTCACTCCAGGAGATTTGTTCTTATGATAAGAGAAGAAACGTACACATTTATCTAACTTTTCAATCGAATTTTTTGATGTTTACAATTTATATCTTTGCATATTCCTTGTAAAATAATAAACATATAAAGTTTCATAAAAAAGTGAAACTTTACAGTTTGAGCAACTGAAAATCAGACGCATGGACCAGCATTCATAATTGAAGTATCGAAGCAGCCCTTTTTATTAATGTTTGTAACAGAACGTTTGGGAATTTTTGTGTTTAGATGATTCACCTGCTCGCTCATGTGAGAGCATTGAAAAAGAATTTATCACGTGATAAAATATATACGCCCAGAACAAAACAGAGATGATACTACGATTTTCTAGTGATTCGTGACATTTCCACTAATAGCTGCAATGAGTAAAATGTGTGCACATTGGCCACAAAAACACCTACCCTTGTTGACAGTTGGTGACATTTGATCAGTTTTAACGAAGATTTCGCATTTTTGAAATTAATAAATGCTAGCATCCAGTTGGGGTCGCAAATACACACTGAATCAAAGAAAGCGAGTATGCAATAGAAACATTCATCATGTATTATGAAAATAAAAGTTAAAAGTTAAAAAAAAATTAAATTAAAAATTATGTTAACTGAAAGAAGAGTCAAGTATATGTTCTTCAATTTATTTGAGAAATTGATATATTTTCAACCAGGAAGCTGCACTATCAATTCTGTACATTACTTCAGTATTCTCCCAAAGTTTCACAAAACAATTAAAAGCAAATTCCCTGGCTTTATATCACAGAAAGTTGGTTTTTTTGCATGATAACATGACTCAGGAGATCTTAAAAATATCTATGAAAACACTCAGTAATCGTTTTGTTAGCATATGATTATGACACTTTTGGACCACTAAAGAAATTCCTGCAAGGGAAGCATTCACATTCGAACTTAGAAAAGGAGTGTGGAACTTCTTCAAACAAAACTTCAATCATTTTACACAAAGAGCATTAACTCGTTACGGAAACCACAAAGCCATTGTTTTGAACAATAATGACGACTTCTGTTTAATTTGTAATAATTGTTTTCCTTTTACTTACAATAATAATATTTTATTATATAATTTTAATGTAATTGCTTATTGATATTAATTCTTGCCTTCTAAAATCCTTAATCGGGTCACGAGGTGTCAATACTTGGACAAAAGTCAGAACCCACACAGAAAAAAAATCCTTGGTTTGAATCCCTGCGTTAGGATGAACCTTGATAAAGTGTTCAGGCCGGATTCATCTTTTCTCTTTTTATTCAATTTTATTCCTTTTTTGCAGTTTAAATTTAATATTTCTTTCTAATTATTTATATCAAATCTTTTAATTCTTATTTATATCCAATTCTTTATTCTTACCTAATCTTTTTTTCCATTTGGAACAACCCTTTACAGATGCAAACATTTAAGAAACACATGCAAAAAAAAAAAAAGAAAAAAAAAAAGACATCATTGACATCAGGCAATGAATAGTAATAAATTATCAGAAACCCGTTTCTTTCAACTGCAGAAAGCGAAGCTATGAACGATGCGGGATAGTCTGTTATTAAAGCCGCTTTGTACATCTAACATATAAAATGAACTTACCAAGGTCATTTGGTTTTGAAAAGAAACAAAAACTATAAAATAATATTCTGGGAAACGTTTAGTTCTTTTTTTTTTAATTTTATTTATTTCTTTTCTTCCACATAATAGAGGGGAAAAAATTTAAGAAAAAAAGAAAAAGAAAAACATTTCTTTCTCAAAATTCTGATCGTGGAGACCATGGCGCATTTTAGAATCAGACACGTGAGTTGAGACGTTAGCGGAAACATAATCAGTGTGATAATGATAAGACAAATCTCATCATCATCGATAAAAAGAAATTATCTCCACACACAAGAAATTATAAGTACCTATTGCCGTCTCGCTTTGAATTATATCACGTGTGATATCTCGGGGTATATGTTTTTTATATAAAGATATTCAGATAAGAAATCTAATTTTAAGTCTCTTATTTATGTAAACTTATCATTTTTCTGTGATCATCTGGATAGTACCAGTTTCTGTTAGTTGTTTGTTTCTATTTTTTTTTCTTTTTTTTTGTTCGAAGTAGAGCAACAGATTGTGAATTTTAAAGTTGTCAGCAGTTAAAATAAAACATGTCATTGTGGATATCGAACTCTTATCTAAAAAATCAACATTCTTTGATTACAGTTGATTATCGGTTAATTGAGAATATCACACTGTTAGATGAATTTGTTAGAAGTATAGAAACTCAATTAAATTCTTAAGAAATATTAATTGATTAATAAATTCGATAAAAGAAATAAAATGTTATTTTTAATTTCATACGATTGAAATTGGATATGGTAGTACAATAAAAAATCGTCAACAATTTAATAAAATTTAGGTCTACAATTGCGAATTGGACAATGTGCGTAATTTGCTGTGTCGTATTTAATTAACTCTAATTGCTTCATAACAGATTATTTATTAATTAAATCTGAAAAAAATATTATATGTGCATTAGTATTTTTTTTTCCATTATTTCTTGTGAATAAAGCTCTCGCTAGATCTGTATTTCAAATTTGCACAACTTTTCAGATGCCCAATATCATAGATTCCCATTCATAATATATATTCTTCTTTAAAGCAAATGCTTGAATTTTTCATTGCAACTGAAACGCAAAGGCAAATTCATTGGCGCTTGAATATTAATTACATTTTAAATATAAATGCCTCATTCAAATAATTTTAAAAAATAAAGATAAGAAAAACGCTGATAATACAAATATAATTTTACTTTGCTTTCATTATTATAATCAATAAAAAAAGTATTGATATATATGACTTTAGTTAAAATTTAATTTTCAAACGTCTTCGTTTTGAAACTGAAAAGCAGAAAAGGAATTCAAAAATTTTTTGTAACGAGTTTTAGAGCACCAGCAATGAAATATTTTGAATTTCAACTGCAGAAGGTTTTGGTTACTTTCTGACATCTTTATGTGTTACGCTTGTCACTAATTATCGCTATACCAAGATAATAATGCTTAAAAATAGCAACAGCACTAAAAAAAAAAAAACCTGCTCCTGAATTTAGACGAGAATATGAATCTGCTAATCTAGCCACACTTGTTTATATTCTGAAAGTCGAAATGCTTTTTGCAGTGAAATAAAAATGGGCTATTTTATCACTGAAAAATTCTAATTTTCTAGGTCTAAAATAGGTATTACTCAGTTAAATTAGGCAATGAAGTTTATTTACTCATTAATTAATTGCAAATCATTGTTTTATTTTTCTTTCAAAAATATTTAGCAATGAAGTGTTTGAACAAAGTGTTAGTTTCTAGTTTAAAAGTTCTTGTTAAGATTGTGTTTTAAATGAAAAAATGATTGAAATTGAAAGAAAAAAAAATTCTAGCTTTCTTAAAGAGCTACCTTAATTTTGAATTTTAAAGGAATAATTTCTTTCCGGATAAATCATAAGGTGCGAATAAAATTAAAATAAATTTTTGAGAAATTTCTTTGGTATCCACTTTAAAAAAAATAAAAATAATAATAATGAAATAAAAGAAATGTGGAAAGAAGATTTTTGATGCTTTGACGACTTGTGCTGCCATCTTGTAACAAATTCTGCAAATTCTATTTTTTTTAAATTACTATCTTTTGAAGTCAGTGGTGCCATCTTTTGACTAAGATCTATAATAGTAAGGTATTCTGTGTGTTTTGTTGGTGAGTAATAAAAAAAAAAAAAGTGAAAGAAGATATATTTTCAGAAAAAAAATGAATATATTAATCTAATTTGAACAATACTATAATTTGTGATAAAAATATTTTCAGATTTTTTTCTATAATTTTGCTTTAATTGAAAGTTATTATTAATTTCAAAATTTAGGCTTTTTTCCCTCTAATTAAATATAAAAGAAATTATCATACGAAAGGATGTTTTGTATCATCTTAGATTTGTATAAAAATTGGTTTTCATTTGATATTTATCCAATAATCGTAATTGTATTGTATAAACCTGAACCATACAGAAACGTCAGGACCTGAATTATTTTGATCAGTATGGCAGAACTCTGCAAATGTATTAAGTTTTATGAGTTATAAATAAATTAAAAAAAAAAATAACATGAAAATTTTCTAGTGAAAACTCTTATTCGGTTGTAGTGCACAATGTTTTAAACTATTTCTTTTTTTTTTTCAGTTCTGGTGTTTCATATTTTTAAAATTTATGCTATTACATTTTCACACACATTATTTAAAATTAACAATAAGAAACATATTTCATATTTTGTTTCGTCATTTTTTTATAGATTTGCAAAAAAAATATTTAATTTTTGTCAATCATTTTTTAATGGATTTTTTATCAATATGTTGCTTACACATTAAAAATTTTGCTTCACAGATTATCTGTTTCAAAGGATAGTCCATTTAATAATTTACCCGGTCTCTTAGGCTTCAAACTTTCAATCACTAATGGTTTTAAAAAACACAAGTTATTCCCAGAGGCTCATAACAACTATAGTTTTAAAAAATTATAAGAATAATTGTCTTATTATTGAAATGACGAGGGACCGAAATCAATCGCATTCTGCATATATAATCTGAGTTCAACGAGTTAGTTATGTGACATGAGAATTTCATAAATCAGACATTTCTATTTTGATAAAGATGCGAATTAAATTGTGCAAGATCTGGTTGTGCTTTGCTTCTTGATAATGCGAGGCTAAATGCATATCAATTATAATAAGTAGAAAAATATCGACCAACTTAAATGCGAAATTCGTATTTATAACAACCCAATTGTTTCCCCGTAATTTGCTGATTGATTGATATTTTTCTCCTAATCATCAAATACACTCGTCTCTTTCAGAATGAAGGCTAGTCATCACTTTGTCAGGGCCAAGCTATGCTAGACCTATGTTTATATATAGACATAGACTGGCAATATACAAACAAATGCTAGTTCTAATCAATCCTTTTTTCTTTCGTTATATAAGAACTAGTTTTTAAATTAATGCTTTAAACTCATAGGGATATGCTAGTTTATTCTTCTCGGTCTTGAATGAAGGATCATATTTTTTGCTCAGCCACGCAAAATATCTCTTATAATTCAAAAGACCCGGCCATAGATGCATAAAAATTATATGGCCTTATCGAAATGCAATAGTGAATGATTGCATAGCAGCAATGAAGAAACTTAATCGTTGAGTGAACTAGGCGCAATATGGATAAATGTACGGAAAAGCAATGCTTTGCTACATTTACACCAACTGGATAACTTGTTATTGATGATACCTATATATTATTCACATTGCAATCCTGTGTACGTATTAATCTATTATTACCAAAAATGGATAAGTTGATTTGCTCTCTGTCTTATCAAGAAAATAAAACCTTCATATATCGTTTTCAGAAACAACCAATTTTCAGCAACTTAGTAGTAGTACTCATCCCAAAAAATAATATAAGATATAAAATAGCCCAGCAAAACATACAAAACGTTTAAAATTAAACTACTAGAAAAAAATATTCACAATGAATTATAAAAAACGTAATTAACAAGTTTAAAAAGGTTATGAAAGCTATAAATAACTATAAAATTTTTTAAATGTTAAATTCGACCATTTATTTAAATAAATTAATACAGCATTTCAATTCACAAGTTAATTCCTATTAATCAATTATTAAATTTTTTCATCTTCTAATATATATATATATATATCTCTTTTTTATATACGCGTAAATAGTGTAATTCAATATAAATAATCACAATAAATAATGGTTAAGCGTAATGGCTTAGAAAAATAATTAAAATATAGGATGAAAAACATTTTATTCTTTCAGGTTTTATTCAAAACTGAAATTTAAAAAAAATGAAAGAAGATTTAAAGAAAATTTAAAAGGATTAGCGCCTAAGTATAATTTGTGCAACCAGGAATTTTGATGCATATTTCCTAAGAGTATGAAATTGGCTATCCAACTTTTCATATTTATTTAATAACTTTAAAATTTATTAAATCTCCAGTCAAATGTTAATTATACAAATAATCTATTTGGAATATAAGAAACAGGTGCCTATATAGAATTTTATATAGATATTTTTAAATTTCAAAGTGTCAGTAGAAAGTCATTTTCATTAAATGGTAGTGGCAAAATGGTTATATACAATTTAAGATATATATTTTATATGTAAATAAACATTATAAAAAATTATCACTGCACAATTCTTTCATGTTATATTATATATAATGCCTAACTAACTCTTTCGATAAGTATTAGGAAGTGTATTTTTCACAAAATTCACTTTCTAAATGTCCATTTTAAATGTAAGTGGTTTTATCATCTCCGTTTATAAATGCTTCTTTAACTCCAGAAATCACACACAAAAACATCTAAATAAAAACGATTAAACAAAATCCAAATGTTTTAAGTTGTTATATTAAGCCAAAAAGTTATCTTTAATCTATTAAATAATTATTAATTAAGGAAATTAAGAAATTAAAATAATGTTATGTGATATAGTAAATCATTTTTTTAAATCAGTCTCAGTCCTCGAAATAATAAAGGGAAGGACTAGAAAAAATTACTTCCGTAATTTTTTATTCGTTAAATATGTAATAAAAATGTAAGCAAAAGCAAATTTCAAGTAAATAAAATTTATAACTAATTTATATTTAGTTTCTGTTTAAAAAGAATTAATAAAGATTTCATTTCATATCTCATTTTATTTAAATACTGCCCCCTCAGGCGACCGGTTGGAATTTCGAGAATTTACTTATATTTAATTTCTGAAAAATCATTTAGAAATAACTTCATGTCCGTGATTCTGCTAAATTAACTCGCATTAAAACCAGGTTATTTTAATTGTGTTCTCAAGTTCAGTTTATTATATGCATGAACCTTTCTAATGGAGATCAATTCCCTGACATTAAAACAATATTAAAAGCACAAATACTCGATTAATCTATTGTCCAAATTTCGCGATACTGTAATTCGCTTTTTAATTTGTCTTGTAAATTACATAGATAATAAAAAGAATGCCATTTTTTAGCTTTCAACAAAGGTAGAAAATGACGCGATTAAATATTTGATTAAACAATGAAAATGTTTTGAATTTCAGAACAGCAAAGAAATTTATTGTTGGAAACTAAGCAAAAAAAAAAAAAGCATTACAAATTGTCTAAATTCTAGAAAAATTTGTATGACTATTAAATTGAAGTTATTAAAAAGATAATTTTATAAATTTCGAAATGGTGTAAAATATTTTTCTGTACAGTAACACTTTTGAACGTTGTGGCGGAAAATGTCGAAAAATCCATCTTTATTTTTAATTATTTAAATGTCTTCTTAAAATTTAAAAAAAAATCGCATATTCTCACTTTCTAAAACATACATAGACCAAATTGAATAACTGTAAATCAAATGGTTCAATTGGTTCAATGCTTATATTGTCACTTATTACACGACAAAGTTTTTGGAGAAAATGAAATGTTGTATTATTTTCTTCATTTATTGTGTCTCATTTAATATATTGATCTGATATACGCTAATTCTCTGATATCGATCATATCAGAGAATTAGCGTTTAGTGATCGTCTTTTAATAATTATAGGCACTGTGGAAAACTTCGAAAATAAAAATGAGAAGGAAATATCTAATGGATTTTGCACTAAGATAATACTTTCTTTTCACAATACAATTATTATTCATCAATTTTTTTAAAAATAAATTACCATGTACAAATCCACAATTTTCGCAATCGCTCAGCACCATGTGAATTCAGCTGCTGAAATTACTTTTTATTTTCATTTTCAGTCCATTTATTCAATAAAAAAATACACTATGGGATCTGAAGGGCTATCGGGAAAATAATTTTAAAATACTATTTGATAATTGGGAAAAACATTGGGATATATTTTTGATAGATATATTTTTGACGTCATCGATTTTGGAACTTTACGAACAAAAATGGATCATTAAATTTAATGAAAACATGGAAAATGGATTATACAAAACATCATTAATGTTTATTAAAAAAATTCATCTGCAGAGATGAATGACATACAGTATGGAGTTCATAAAAAGATCATCTTTTATCAATCAATATTAGAATGGCAGGGCTCTAATGCAATTGTAAAAGTGTACTGACTTTCCATGGATGCATTGCTGAATTTTGGAACACTTTTTTCTTAAATTCCTCTTTTCATTCCTTCAAACGGTCTGTATAAGAAATTCATTCATTTTGCTAAAGAAGCCTTCAAACACGGAAGGTTATTTTATAGCCATCTTGTATTGACTATCTGAATTGATTTATTGATATTTTGAATATACAAGAGTATCAGTTATTGTCAAATTTAGGAAGACATTGCGGATATGGTGAAACTGGGGAGACTCTACATTACGCCACCTTCTGCACTCTTACTGCCCCCTTTCATCTGAGGGAACCAACGCCGGATCTAGAAGCTAGTTTTTGCTAACATCCCCACTAAGGCGAAGATCTGATTATTTCTGAAGTTTATTTGATAATATGAAGTTCATTTGCAGCGTCCTCAATACCTGATGTCATTTTCTCCAACTGGTATACAGCCTTTATTAAAAATGAATTCTAAAAGACCATCTGATCACTTCACTAGAGATTCAGTGATATTTAATTGTCTGTTTTACGAAAAACTATTTTTTTTTCTGTATACATTTTCATATTTAGATATTTTTTAGCACTGTCCGGGATATTTTGGATTGACCTTGAAATTTTCAAGATGCAAATTTATGATAGTGATTACACACCAAATTGTAAAACTTATTTCCATCTATGCCGGTACTTTGTCTCGGATTATCATATGTTTTTATGTGTGTTTTTGTACTTTGTTTCTTCTTTTTCTTTTGTCCATTATTTTTTAAAAATCTATTTTAGTTCAAATTTTAAATTAAATTTCATTCTATAACCAGGACTTTTGTTTTGGTCCTGCACTTTTTTTCTTATCTGCAACACTCCAATGCAATCATGCCATTCTGCAGTCGGCAGTTGCAGATCTAATACCCTATACTTTCACAGAAAAACACGACAGATGTCGATCTATCAACTAATACCTTCTCAAAAAAAGATCACGATTCACTTTTTCCTTACACCTTTGATCAACTGCATTGATTGTGAGTCCTCATTACAGCATTAATGTTTTTTTTAGAGTTATCCTTATGAAGTGAAATTTGAGGGTGAATAACGAATGTAGAATTTAACAAAAATTCTTTAACTTAAGTATGAAACTTTAAACAACTTCTTCAAACATTAAACAATGAATAATGCCCAATATCTTTTAATGTGATGTAGCAGTTTGGAGTTTAAGATTTTGTTCTTGATTATAGCTCAAATTTCCAGAGTTCATCCTCGTTACATACCTTGAAATGTGATAATCATTTTAATTTTTAAATATCATTGTTAATTAATAAATTAAATCAAATAACATATAATATATGAATATATTTGTTCATTTCTATAATAATTTCAGTACTAATTTATGAATTGGATTCTGTTAGGTTATGGTAGTTGAGACAGATAATTAAAGAGACACGTAGTACAATGAACCGAACGGACTCCTTGTACTGTAATATGAGTTATATGACTATCAATAATTGAAGTTTAAAAATATGTTCCTGAATGAACTATTAAGAGACCAAGTTACATAATATATTGAATTGAAAATCTCAACGAATTTTAATCCTAACAACCAGGTGGTCGCTAAGGGCGATTAACCAAATAATAATAAAGATGCATTTTTATTTGTGTGTGTGTTGATGCTCTACTGGATATAATAACCATTTGATCTAGAGCTATCAAATTTGGCACATATATACCTGAGAGAATGAGAATATTCATCAAAGAGCGAATTAAAGTTCTAATTAAAATTTAACTAAAACTTTAATTTATTAAAAATTAAGCAAATTCTTGGCATTTTTCCATAATAATTTAAAAAAATATTACTACAAAAATTATTTTTTTACATCATCTTAAAATATAAGAAATCATCTTTTCAATGATGCCAATTTTATCGCAATAATAAATTTTTAAAAATATTTTAAGCTTGTTTTTCAACAAGAATACATAAGAACCCTTAACGAATATTAAACATATCATGAACATCAAAATTATTAATAAAAGTTCGTTATTTAAGTTTCAAATTTTTTAAATCTGAATTACTATCGACATTTACATAAAAAATAATAAAATGTGTAAAATAACGAAAGTAAACTTCTGTTCTTCACACGTCATCGTTAGCAAAGCAAATTTGAGGAAAGTAAACAATATATTGATACCTGATTCATAGAAGAATCTTTAGAAGATTTGTGTGTGTTTAAAATATACCAACATGAAAAAAATACCAAAATTTATAATGTCTTAGATTAGAAATTAATTTATACTGCTAAGCAGAAAAATATCAGTGAATCCCTTTTTTTTTTGTTTCGAATTTTACGGTAACTAACAGATAAAACACATAGTAAAAATTATCATAATGACAAAGAATTTGAAATAACACGCATTATATTAGGTGCTTGCATGCATTTTAATCAGCGACATCTATTGGCAAACATGCGAAATATTTATATAAACTACAATGGTTTTGGGTTTTACCAATTTACTATTAATTTATTATTATCATTTTGAAAGTTTTTCATTTAGTATTACTGAGTTATTTAGTCTAGAAAAACCCCAATCACGGAAAGCTCCAAATTGCATTTAAGACATTCATTGCTTATTTTTTTGTTGTTTGATTTGAAGAAATCTGCTGATGAAGCCAAACAGACCTTTTTAGCAACTTATGATGATGCTGCTCCGTCATATCCCAATTGTCGGTTTTGGTTTTAATGATTTAAGAGCGGTGATTTCGATGTCAATGACAAAGAACGGCCTGGAAGACCAAAAAAATTGGAAGACAATCAGTTTCAAGACTTATTAGTCAAAAATGGGAAAACATTGTAGAAAATGATGGAAAATATTTTGATTAATATATATTGTAACAATTTTTCTCAATGAATGCCTTTTTAAAGTGAAAAAAAATGATAAAAATACATCCAAGCACCCAATATATCTATCAAAATTTGGAGCTTAAAAATATTTTGCTGAATAATCTATTAATGAACAACTTGGGTTTAGATGATTTCATCTACTTTTTGTACAAGAATCCAGTGGATTTATTTTTCCCCACTTCTATATTTCACTCTATTCTATATAAATTTAATTCTGCCTTTAGTGTATAGTCAAGAGAAGGTTAAAAAAACGATTCCTTCATTGTTTTAGAATTGTTATAAATAGAACTTAGGTAAAAATATTTAAACACAACTCTGTTCTTTAAAGTTGGAAAATGACCATTCTTACAGATTTTTCTCTATATTATTTAAATGTGAGACAAGATAAAACTTCCAAGTTGTAGTAACATATCAATTTCTGTGACGTGATCAAACTCCTAATTTGCAGTAGCATATCAGTCTCTCCTGCATTGTAAAAGTCATATCAGACCCTCTGACCCGCCTCGAAGGCACATGGATACAAAAAAAAAAAAAAAAAAAAAAAAAAAAACTGAACGACCGGATCGACGCTACATAACACTGGAGGGAATTGTAGTCGAGTCCTAAGGCCATCACTGGTCACAGTACTACCCTTCCCTAAGGATGTACGTCCCGTCATCATAGAGGTGCCAGACTCCCACGTTTTCTTATACCTTCAAGGGTGGCGAGAACCAACCACCATGCTGTAAGCTTCTCATCCTCATTTCGAGATCCCCCTGGGGGGATTCCTGCATTGGAAAAAAAATGTAATTTAAACTAATTTTAAAAAAGAAACTAAATGCGGAAAGTTTTATTCATGTATTTATTCTTGAAATATTTAGTTCAATTTTAAAGTTCTTCTGGATTTATTATTTGAACTGAATAAAAGAATACTTTTTGCAAGTATCAGGACAAGAGTAGACATTTTGGAAAAACAACAAAAAAAAAAAAAAAAAAAAAAAAAACCAACTAAATTCTAAATTATTTGAAAAATAAAATCTTGAATTATTTATAATAATAGATTAATAGATTAGTTGAATGTTTTAAAGGTTAACTCTCCAAATTGCAATCAAACATACAAAAGCCCAATTAAAGTAAAGATAAAAACTATTTACATTTCAGTTATTTTTTTAGATGAAAATATTTTTTCAGAAATTCAATTTATATATGAGAATCAAGGTTCTTGTTTAATATATACTTGGAGTTCTCCCAGATATTGTAAATTGTATTGATTAAATGCTATTCGCAGAATTTACACTTTTTGGTTAAATATTATTTTAAAGAAGTAATGGCAGATCGGGGATTTAAAGAGAAAGAATCGCAGAATATATCTGAACCTTTAAGCATATTTTGAGTGTAACTCATTTCAAAGAATAAGGTTTATTATTTATCTTCTTTATGTTACCAAAATGTATTCAAGTTCAATACATATAATAGTGAATTAATTCCGTTATAAAAGTTCTATAAATCTCTTGTATTTTAATGTACTATACATGAATTTTAATTAATAATCTTTTTACTTTTTATATAATAATCTAGCAATTCTGTATTGATAGTAAAGAAAGACAGTAATTCTAAACTCCTTTTCAATGAAACGCTGTTGCTTAAAATGTGAAATTTACTGTCAGAAAGATTTTAAGAATATAATCGCTATTCAAATTATGTTGATCTAAATGAATATCAAATCTACCTATAAAAATATACGATGGTAAAAGTAAAGTTGCATTGATTGAATGAATCTGCATGTTCATTTTGGAGATTTCGATTTAAAAACAACGAATTTCATTAATGATTATTAGAAAATATAAAATAAAGAATCAACCTTCGTCATATTTTGAAATTATTAAAGGAACTAATATCCTTGAAGAGTGTGTATTAATTGTCGATAAAAATTAGAGCTCGTCAAGTTCTATTGATTTGTGGTTAGTTCATAGCTAATCAATTCATGCTTTTACTCATTGTATTGACTAGAATTTGTCGTCAATGTCCATGTATCTAAGCATAGAGTTCATATTTACATATACAAATTATTGTTACCGGAAGCGCAACCTAGACTGGATCTTCTAACTCTTACTTTTGCAAACGAAATATATTATTTTCGTTATAAACATTACCCAAGAAGCAGAGGAGGCTCTAAAATAACGAGACAATATATTCACATTTTCAGAATAATGAGCAGCATCGTAAAATTATGTTAGTTCATAGCTAATCAATTCATGCTTTTACTCATTGTATTGACTAGAGTCTGTCGTTAATGTCCACGTATCTAAATATAGAGTTCACATTTACATATACGAACTATTGTTACCGGAAATTCAACCTAGACTGGGTGTTCTAACTTTCACTTTTGCAAACGTAATACATTATTTTCGTTGTAAATATTACTAAAAAGCAGAGGATGCTCTACAATAACGAAAAAATATCTTCCCAATTTCAGAATAACGAGCAGTATCGTAAAATTGTGTACAGTATCTTTGCGCTAATAAGGAATTTATGAAAATATAAAATGGATTTTAAAACGATTGTATCATCCAACTTTGCTACTGGAGGATATGATTGCAACACTTTTTCTTTGGCAGAATTCGTTTAGGGACTCAATGTTCTCCATGACATTCACTGAAGCTCTTCTCATCAGACAGTCCCACTCCAATCACCTAACACCTTGCACCATTAAAACACATTTCGCACTTAGGCCGAAGGAGTCACTCTGTCTGTTTACCTCTCTCGAATGATTGATCACGCACATGTCCTTCTGTTACACATGTACACCTCCGAATAATTAAAGCAGCACGAGGGGACTGCGAAGAAAAGAAAAGGCGAGCCACCACCACCAGCAGCATCAGCAACAAAAAAAAAAGTCTTAAAATAAATATCGAAGATACATATAAGCAGCACAAGTATCCTTTTACACTGCATTTCCTATAAGGTTGTCCCGATGATTACAATAGGGATAGGAATTTAAACGCCTTTCTCCTGCTGCAGGCCTGATGAGAAGTAACCCAGAAAGTGGGAAAAAAGTTTGACACTTTGGTGATTAATGACTGTAAAAGGGGGTGGAGGGAACTGATTTCGAGCCTCCTGCAATTGGGGGGTGGGGGTGCGACAAGAATTTAAAAGAGACAACTTAGATAAAGTTGGAAGCAGAGCCTCCCCCTTGTGACATGTGTTGAAATTCGAGGGTAGATAATGATAGGGAAGAAGGGTTTGACAAGCCTTCCGGATTTAGTAATTTGAAACAATTTGGGCCGCTCTGATTGGACGGCTGAGAGAAAACGTAGCGAAAATATTTTTATTCTAATAAAAGTCTCCTTTCTTGGGTAGGAAAAACTTGCATAATTGACAGTGAATATGATGTGGCGACTGCTTTTTTTGCAATATTTATTTTTCGTCAAGCGTTTCAAGTTTTGGGATTATGCGGAGCTTTTGTTTTTAGAGGATATTTCCCTAGATTTAAGACTTCGGTGATACCCATCAAGATTTTTTTTAATACACCGAATCCATACTCTGCAGATGGTCTAAATCGTTACTTTCAGCATAGATTTGGCTTTTTTTTATGTTTAGTTAAGGATTATATGAAAGATTATCTGAGGTTTGTTTCTTCGCCCAAATAAAGCTGAGGTTGTTGAAAGTAAAATGTACCATAATAATAATGAAAAAAATATTAAAATGGCCCAAATATGCATTCGAGTCAAACTGAAGGATTTATAGCTTTCGCTAAAAGTCCTTTTGTTAGCTGATTTAAAAATCGAAAAAAAAAGTAGATATCAACTCATGCCTTTAGTAGCTGATAAAAACGGAATTATAATTATGAAGCATAAAATATGCACCTTATTATTTCCCAAATTCTTTTTTTTATATATTTGTATTTATATGTAGATCTAATCAGAGTTCTAACACTATTATGTAATATTTATTTATAATAATTTAACTTCAGTTTTTGGAGTTTAATCTCATTTTACCTTTGAAGGAAATTTCTAAGAAAGCATTTTTATTGAAAGCAGTGCTGACAAATAAATGGAAATTTTTAAATCTTTTGTTGTTGTTGTTTCTTATGGCACTTGCCACGGACACACCCGCTGTTACGAAGATAGCGATTTAAGCCGGTGGGGGAGCGTTTCTTGTTTTTATAGTAGCGCCAACTAGGGCCAAGAGTAAGATTTTGCTACTCACGTATCACTCATTCGCTTGCACAACCCCTTTTTACAGGAGGGCACATTCACACACCTCACAGATAGAACAACGGAAGAACAACCATGCCCAAACCGGGACTCGAATCCAGGACGCCCAGATCACGGAGAAGACGCGCTACCCCTAAGCCAGGACTCCAGCAAATCTTTTGTTAACCCCTTAATCAGTTTGCCCGTACGTCATGCGTGCATCGATTTATCTCATTTTTACACCTTCAGACAACAATTAAGCTATTCATAATTGTTATAATGCTATACAAAAATTATATAGAAAAATTATATAGTGTTCTATATGAATTCTGAATTGTATCAAAACGACAAAACATTCCGAAAATTACAAATTTTATCTAATTTCATTGTAAAGAAAAAAAAATCAGTGAAGGGGTTTTAAGCACAGTATGTTTATGAATGAATTATTTTTGAATCAATTTTTCAATCAATAATTTTTAAGTAATCAAAGTTAATCAAAAGCATGTTGCTAAAATTCTTGCTAACACAATTAATTTTCTTGAAATATGAAACATCATGGGCTCGGGCCCTTTCTATTTATATAATTAAAAAATATCTCCATTTGCCTTTTTTATAGCAGTATAGCCTAACATGGTTCGCCGCTAAACACCGTAAAACCCGCGCACGTATGTGTTAGCACTGTAGAGGTCAGGTCGTCTGACCTACAGACACCAAACTTCAAACATATATACAGGGTTAGCAAGTGATAAGTTTCCCACTTCAGAGGGTTCTAGAATGAGTTCTATTGGTACAGATGAAATGAAATTTGAACTGCAGATAATTGAAATAACGGGAGTATTATTTCATGCTAATTCTATACTTTGGTGAATGGGGATATGCAAATCGGAATTATATTTAGAAATGAGAAAGTTTAATTAGATTTTTGATTATATTAAAATTAAGCACAATTTTGATGTTTCTAAGTTTAGTTTAGTTTAGTTTTATTAACGTCCCTTTTTAAGACAACAATAGGGATATTTTGGGACGGACCTCGTAATTGTGAATAGCCATCAGATGACAAGGACGACGCCTGACCCGGTATCCCCTCTCTAAACTTTCACACCACGCCAGCGGGATCATGTTTGGCCCCGACGGATTTAACGCTTACACGACTCCCCGGATTAGCTTACCCGACGGTTCTTAGGGGGAATCAGGTTTCGAATTTGAAATCCTCCGGCGCCGAAGCCGAGACCTTACCACTAAGCCAACGTGGCCCTTTATGTTTCTGCAGGGAAAAAATGCCTTTTTTCCACTGTCTAAAAATACAAATAATTGTCTTTTCAATAACATTAATTAAAATCACGTAAGTTTTCCCTGAAAACTGATATTAAAAATATTTTCTACTTCATTTACAACAATAGATTACATTATAGCGTTTAAATTCAAATTGTTTCATAATCGCTTGATTTACTTCCATTGTTGAAAACTAAAGAAGAAAGATTCTATTTAAATTTTCGTATACAAGAATAAAAAATAGGAGATAACAATACAGCAACATTCAGGAGATAGATAAACCATATATTTAAGTTTTTAGCTACATTATGAAATAAACAGAAAGAATAGAACAAAGGGATAGCAATTAACCTGTTAACTAGGTATGACGAAATATTTCAATGCAAAACGAATTGAATATAAGTTAACTACCCGGTTAACAGGTTAAAATAGCAAAACTTTAATGCTTGATAATTTGATGGAATCAAAGAAATGGTTATTTCTAAAGCTAATTATCTGAATTTGAATATAAACAATTTTCTCGGTGAACCAGCTGATCTTTAAAAGCGACTGATGCCTAAATAACATGTTTTTTTAGAGAGAAAATTCCTGAACATGGAGACTCCATTATCTTTATATATTTATCTAATATTGGTGATAGAATGGCTTAAATATTAGATTGGGTATTTTTTCCCTTTTCATTAAATTAATAATACTTTCAAAATTCTTTGTTTGTGGGAATACATACTGTAATTATATGTGCATACTAATTAAAAACAATATATACACAATTTTTGTAAAGAAGCTTTTTAAATGATTGCAGAAATAAGATATTAAGAGATCTATTTAGATGGCTATTATTAATACTTTCACCTATCTAACTGTTTTCGAATCTGAGTTTGAGGAAAAATTCGATTTACGTGTAAAATTCGTAAATTGGCGAACGTAATTAGAGATAAGGTACGAAGTTCATGAAAAAAACCATATATTATATTTCAGTTCTATACTCAACATTGTTGTCTTGACGGAAGCATACTTAAAGATAATCATTTTCTTATAACTTGTTTTCAAAGTTCCAGGGGTGGGGGGAACAGTTCCTTTTTAATTCATGAGTTGTGGGAAACATGCTTTCAAGAGCTTCATCGAAACAGGTGAACTAGCAATTTCTTTAGTTTCATTTCTCAAATAAGTCGGATATCCATTTCCAAAATCAATAAAACTGCCAGAGTGCTTCTCATGTACTTTTTCGATTTTGATTTCGTAAGGCAGAATAGATAAAACTCGATAATAGTTATAGAAGTTTGGTTTAATTATATTAACATCCCATTTTTATAGCAAACACTAGTGATATTTTGGGACGTACATCGCAATTTTGAACCGCGATCAGATGACAAGAATGACACCCGAGCTGTTACCCTCCTCTCCAGGAATCCACGCCACACTGGTGGGAGGACGTTTGGTCCCGATGGATTTGGCACGCGCGATGCCCGCTTACACGGTGGTTCTTTGATGGAATCGGGTCTCAAACCTGAGGTTTTCCGGTTCCGATGCCGAGGGCTCACCACCAGATCACCGAGGCCTCCAGTAGTTATAGAAAAAAATATATCTTCAGAATTGTCTTTAAATTGAAATTTTAACTAAACTTCTAGATACCAGCATATAAAAGATAATTAAGAACTTCAAATCCTTTTTGTTTTCAGCCAGTATTGCATAGTTGCAATTTACGAGATTCAATTGTGTAAAAACCATTATTTAAAATCGTTCTATTCTAAAAACTGATTATCTGAAGTTTAAAATACTTATGCTGGGTTTACACTCGGCCAGTAGACAGCGCATGCAAAGAAAGGGGCTCATTTATGTTTGCCACAATTTCAAAGGGAGATTCAGGCATTCCATGCTTGTCTGTAAATTGTCGTTTTGGAGTTCTTGAATTTTTCTTTATCATTGCGTTTCTTATTATAATGATGGATATTTACACAAATAAACATGGTAAAATTTAAAAAAAGCTCAGCATACCTAAATTTAAAAAACCGTAGGAAAGAAATAGCATATTAAATAATAATAATTAAAAAAAAAAACCCACAACCTCGCATAAGAAAAACTGTTAGGAAATTTCGGCATTAAGGTTCTAAATTCCAAATTATTTTGTCTCTCGTACTTTATTGAAAAATGATGCAATGCATTTTGAACCTGCTGTTATGCGTCATTAGTATGATTAAATCATTTCACTTGACATTAATCATATAGCTATTTAATCGGTATCGTATCTAACATTTATTTTAGCCGGTAACCGTAGCTAATATGCAAATATAAGACATGATATAAATACGTGTCATTGTGTTTGTTATATTGGTTCGATGCTGGTCTCGGGTCCTGAAATGACCTCTGTGTATTTATAAGTTTCTCCATCATATATGTAAATAGTTCATTATTAGTTCACTTTAATTTCCTCTTAATAAATTGTGTTTAAATTAAACCTTTCCTTTTGTCGGACCCAATCTTTGGAGACTTTATTTGTCATCATTTCCACTGCAGTACTCTAACATCAAACGACTGAATCCACAGCCGATATATAAGATATCACTTTAACAAAAACAAAGAGTAAAAAATGTTGGAATTAATCTGTGATAAATGATCAATTTTCTCATGCCAAACCCCCCCCCCACCATATTCTACAAACGCATGCGCAGTAAGTAAAAAATGCAATAGAGCGGCATGTTTTTTATCAATCGGGACATGTACTTACCATGGACCGAGCAGCGTTTTTCTTCCTTTCTACGCATGCGCTGCCTACTGGCCATCTTATAACTGGCCTAGTGTAAACCCGGCATTAATCTAATTAATCCACCTTACTGAAGTGTTCAGAGCAGAAAGAGGTAGTTTGAAAAGGATTTGAAATTTTCATCAACATACTGGAATTTTTCCTTATAAAGTGAAACTAGAAACTTAATATGTCCGAAATTTATTAGGTAGGAGGGAAAAATCAGTTTGAAGCAATTTAAGTAATTTTTAGTGTGCTCTATGATTTAAGAAAAAATAATAAAAACAAATGTTAAGTATTGAAACTGAAGCTAATAAATTATGTTTTATAAATCAGATAATTAAAAAAATGAAAATATTTTTAAAGTAAATCAAACATGAATGGTTCATTTTTTATAATACAAAATTTAAATAGAAAGAACTTTAACTGAAATAAATAATTTGAAATTCGTAATTTTTAAATAATTAGAAAAGTATTTAAAATGTAATATAAATGAGTAGAAAAAAATGTGAAATAATAAATAGATTTAAGTAAATTGAAAGAATAGCCTTTATAAAGGTAAAAAAAAAACACCTTCAGATACGAGAAAATTATATATCAATTGTTATTTCTCAAAATCTTTAAAATTAAAATGCTTGCAAGTTACCAAATAAAAAGAATATTCCTGGAAATATCTAGAAATGTTAATGAGTAAGAATTCCAAATTATTTGAGACAAAGATCTCAGTTATATTTCTTTGCAAGGATTTGCATTAAATGCTAAGCACAAATTTGTAAAAGAAATTAAATACATATTTAAAGAAAAAAAAGGAAAAGAATTTCGTTAAAAAATCAGTAAAAAAAAAAAATTCTAAACGATAATTAAGAACCAGCATTTTTTAAATAAAAAGAGATAACTGTGACCCGGCATGCCCCTAAAAAAAGTTTTTTATTAAAGACTATTAGAGCTCTCTTCTAATTGATATGTAATCTTAGTATTCAAACGTTGTAATAACGGACTTAATTACGAATACTAGAAATAATTAATGTTTTTATTAATTACATTATTCATATTCCCGATGAGCAAGTTTTTGAGGTACTTTTTCATTAAAAAAACTTCAAGAGGTAAAAAAAAAGTGAGAGGGAAATAAAAAAAACGGTCTTTTTTTTATCCACTGAATTAAAATCAAGAGAGAGATATGATTAACACTAATGAAAGAATGCATTTAGCATTCAATAACGATTTAAGTGTTAAAAGCTGTAAATGTGTTAATTACTCAGGAACGGATATTCGCTAGAAATGGAAAACGCGGCATGCATATTTTAAATGTCTGATTTGTTCCGGTCTTTGATAAAAAAAAAATCTTAATTAATGAGAAAGTGTTAAAAAATATCAGGAAGTAGAAAAGAAAAGGAATTAAAATTATAAAAGAAGTTTTGGAAGAGGATTTAATACCCTTTTAAATCCTCAATCGTCATGTGTTTTTAAAATATACAATTTTCTGAAAGTTGACATTTATTTAACAGAATTTAATGAAATATTTTGTATAAAGTAAAAATGATGTTTTTATTTATAAAAAAAATGCATTCCATATCTAAAAAATTAATGATTGTAATAACATCTTCTGGTATTTGCATACCTTGACTTGTTTTAAGCCCGTGAAGATGGAATATCAATTTTTCTCACGTTAGAGTTGGGTATTTTTTTTATAGTTGTGTATGAAATTATACCCAGTGACAATACAGTATAGTAATTCCAGCGTTTAACTTTGGATAAACTGTTTGATTTCCATATATATGGCGCCACCTAGTATTGATTTTGAGAAAAATAGATTTTAGGATTTTGTAATATGTAATGATGATATTTTTAACTATTATGCGAAATGTAAACAAATTAAAAATAAAGTTAAAAAAAATGTTTTTACTGGCGTTCTGTATAAACAATTTTTCCCCTTGCATTAAATATATAAAAGTCATTACAAAATAGTAAAAGCATGAAGTGGTAAAAACAATTCTATATTGTAATTGACCTTCGATAGCATTAGAAGATAATTCATTGAAAATTAAAATGCATTATAAATGAGATTAAAATTTTCATTTAGTAATGATATTAAGTAAATATTACTTCATATTATTACATTCTAAAGTAAATACTGTAATATATTACAATATTATTAAGCAAGTATTACATTATATTAACTCATTTTGACTGATATATTCTAAAAACAATTCTCTGCTTTTCTGTGCCCTAATAAAATCACATTTCTAAATTTATTATTATTTATTATTTTATTTGGTTTGTTCCGTTGAATTCACAAGGGCAGCTGATGATTTTGTCAATATATGTCATCTGATTACTAGAAAATAGTACAAAATAATTATCGATCAATTTTTGATTCATGATTTCTTTTTTAAAAATCTATACGATGTATGTATTTCGGTTTATTAAACAGCTCAAATTAGAACGCTAACAAAGGAAATATCAGAATTAAATGGAATAATTTGTTTAAATTGAATTTTAGAAGTGAATTATATATCTTTAGGGGGTATTATAAAGAAATTTCAAAACAAAAAACCGGCTGAAAAGGAATGACGATAAGGAAGAAAAAGGACAAAAAAAAAAAAAAAAAAGTAAAGATAGGTTGAGAGAACTTTGTGTCTCATAAAATAATGAGATTTCCAATTCGATAGAAAGAATCTCCTTCAGAAATTAAAAAAAAAATGCTTTTAAATTATTGATGAAAATAAGTAGGATTAAAACATCTATTAGCGAAATAAACCAGGGTATATTTTGATTTATATTCCCCTTGATAAGACATCGCATGTTTAAATTTTGCGATTTTTTTTTAAATTTTTAAAATAAATTTTATCAATTCATTTAAATCTTCTTTTAAGTACTCGTGTAATATTCGTTTTCTTACTATCTTACATTTATATGATTTTAACCCTGGTTTGGTGCAACATAGTCAAAATCATGGCTCTTGTACTAGAAAAACATCCAAGCAATCCAATTCGAAGAAAATGTTAAAAAAAATTAAGTTAATAATATTTTATGCCAAAGGAATTTCCTTTAAAAATATCTGCTGCTTAAGGAGTTAAACTATTATGTTGAATAAAATTTCATAAAAATCGTATTTTATAGAACAAGAAATGTGTACACATATCTTCGATAGAAATTATTCGTTTACTTTAGTTAGTTATATAAATGACCCGTTTTAAAGCAATGCAAGGGCTATTTTGGGACAGACCTCGTAATTTTGAACCGCGTTCAGATGGCGAGGATTATACTTGAGCTGGTATCCCCTCTCCAAACTTTTACATCACACTAGCTGGAGACATTTGGCCCCGACGGATTGAACGTGTACCAAACCCGCTTACACAATTTTCTTCGGTGGAATCGGATCTGAAACCTGAAATCCTCCGGTTCCGAGGCCGAAACCTTACCACTACGCCATCACGGCCCATAGACCTTATTGAAGTGCTAAAAATTTGTTCCTCTTAGGCCAGGATATCTCTTTATACTATTTAACTAATTGTATTTTGAAACAAATTGTTGTTGAATTTTATCTTCTAATTTAACCTGTTAATTGGGTATGACGAATTATTTCAATGCAAAACGAACTGAATATAAATTAATCACCCGGTTAACAGGTTAAATACGGGAATCTTTGTACACTGTTTTATAATAGCATTCTTTCAGAATTCGACTAAAATGTAAATTCTTACCATTTACTTTTTGAATATATTTTTAAAGACGGATCCAACTTATTTCCATCATCAAGCCAACCGGAAAGGAAAACTAAAGTTATTACCGTGATCTTTTATGTAATATCTTACATTTTATCAGATTGCACATTCAATAAAAATTCATTTATACATCACATATCTATTTCCATAAAGACATAAAACCTCTGGCATTCATTTCCCCCCTCCAAAACATGAAGCATCGACACAAAAGTTTTTCTCACTTTTCTTCTATTTATCAGTTTCACTATTTCTCCGGAAATAGCATCGGACATGGCTATATTTCATTCCTTTTTCTTGTCTTTGATAAATATAAAGGTCTATTCTCTCCCGAGTATGTATACAGTGATTCTAAACAATTCCTATAAAAGACAAGATATGTGCAGAACAAGAAAGATACATAAAATCAAAATACAGAAACCGCTGCTTTTATGACATTTTTCGGCGAAGAGGGAACTGAAATCAATTGCTCAATTCTTGCGTGTGTCAGCAACATGATTTTTTTTTTGCAAACGATAGTTGAAAATTCTTTTCTTTTCGAAACCAAGTGATATGGTAAACGATTTTTACTGCAAACCGAGCTCTGATTTTCCAAAGAAAACGATTCCTCAAAATGGAGAAGAAATAATAGGGATTTTCGTTCCAAAGTTATCTCAGTCGAAACCGTTATGGATAAAACTAGAGAAAAAGAAAAGCATATTTTTCACATTTTTTTCTTTAATGCTTACTAAGAGCTTTTGATGGGATTTTCGAATAAGTTACAACGCAGTTGATATATTCCAAAATGAATGATTCCTTCGCTTCTTAAACAAGTTTTGATAATCAGCTGTTTCATATAAAGATTCCGGATGTTGCTCTTGAAAATAATTAGATAGTTATGCATATTTTAATAAATAGTAGCATTGTTATTTCTTTATGACATTCAAAATTTTTATAAGAGAATTTGTGTTTTTTTTCTTTAATAACAAATTTTGTCGTGTTTTTAATTCTACTAAAATATACTTTTTCTCTACAAAAAAAAAAAAAAAAAAAAAAAAAAAAAAATTAAAATAATTACATGCAATATTTTTATTCTGTTTCAATGCACCAAATATGAAATTATGCAAATGCGCTTTTCTCAGTTGTCGTCCTTGTCATTTGACGGCAGTTCAAAATTGCGAGGACGATCCCAAAATAGTCCTAGTGTTGCTTTAAAACGGGATGCTAATATAACTAAACTAAGAAAGGTAATGTGTTCGGAGCTCGTTTGAACCAAAAACGCAGCATATAATGCTCTTGCTGCTCCTTAGATCTAGTATTGGAGTAAAATCTTCTCATGTTGTCATGGTGAAGGAGTGACAGCTCTCCCTTATTCTTCTCTGAGCAAGACCTACTTAAAATTTAAAGTAAGTTAATCTAATTGCACTTAATTTATAACAGCATTAATTCAATAAACATGGTATTCTTTTAGCAGAGCATTCAAAGAAACTATATATACACTTAAGGCATAAATTTCTTTCTCTTTACCCTTTCTACAAACAAATTCATTTAACTCTTAATTATATGACAAATTTTATTTGAAGTGTTGTTTATTTCAATCCATATAAGAGCGTGAATAATGGATAGGTGTTCAAATAAGATGTTAATAGATAGTTAAATAAATTGTTGTCTTGGTTTAATCATTAATTAAAATACTTGAAATTCAATGCATATGGAGTCATTCTAAGCTAAGGAATCAAAAAGTTTAACCTCTTCGTCGTCTGTAACTAGTCTAGCGCGTTGAAGTGAAACTTTATCAGGGCGGCCGTAACTAGCTTCAAGCGTTCTTCTAAATTTTAAAATTTTAAAACGTTTAAAACGCTTTCTAAATGTTAAAAGGTAAAAAAACAAACAAAAAAAAAACCAGATATTTTACGCGGACAAGAGAGGGTGGCGAAAGGGATAAAAATTCTAATTTGATAAGTAAGATATCTTGAGAATAAAAGCGTTAAATATTAACGATTCTACAAAAAAGTACTAAAATCCATAATGTACATATCAAAATGAATATTTTAATATTACAAAATACCATTTCCTGTTTTTCTAAACTTTCATTTCTAATTATTATTAAAAACATCTCTACTGAATACTTATTTGCAACGTATACTAAATTCATCAGTAAAATTAAAAATAAAACAACAACAATATTCAACATTCAAGCCAGCTTAAAAATAGATTAACGTCGAAAGAGATTTCTTAATGTTGCGAAATTAATAACATTTAAACCGAATAACGGATGACTGTAATTTCAAACAGCATTTCCCATGCTAGATTATAAATATTTTTTTTTTATTATTTCAAGGGGGGAGGCAGTAGCGAATAGAAATAAGGTTTCTCGTGCAGTCAGGAAACAGATGTAGATTCATGGTCATTAGCAGCATGAGCACGTGGTTACTGTTCAACATTACCTTTTCTTTGAGTTTCTCATTAATAATTTATCATTTTGCATAAATAATTGCATTCAGATCTACCACAACTAGGATTAAAAGAATATGCAGAATGCTGCAAAGATCGTAATAAGGGGAAAGAATAATAATAATGAAAAAAAAAAATACATCGGACGAGTTGAATAAAGGAAGGGGAATATTTTTTAAATGTTAATCTGCTGCCGTTATTAGAGTTTTCTTTGGCACAGAGAACACCTTTCCTTATTAGCCTATTTTTTTACTTTCATTAAACTTCTAAAGGAAGGTTTTTTAAAAGCGTAAAATTAAGGCAGGAGAAGTTCGATTTTATAAGTACCATTAAACAAAGGGAATATTTTAGTGCTAAGGCACTTTCTGGGCTAGTAGGAAATCATTAGTGAGTAAAACAGCAAAATCAAAAGAATTTTTGGAATTTTAGTTCTCGGAGTCTTAAATTAATTTCTGAAATACCTCTCTCCCCTTTGTTATTAAATACGAAAGTTTAATTATATGCAGTTTTGATCCAAAACATGCGCACGGTGATTTGAATTCTATAGGCAATTGTTTTCTCTCATTATTTATGACCTTTTCATTAATTTTGCCATTAAACCCTTTAAAATAATAGAGCGGGAATATATATTTAAATTTTTATGACTAGCCGCCTCTAGTTACCAAGCAGTTTGCTGGGATTAATTTGGATTCTTAAAGGATTAATAGTAAATATTTACACTATCAACTGAAGATTAATCATCTAAAGTCATTGGATATTCAAAATCCAGATCTAAATTCTTTTTTTTAGCATTTTTAAAAACAATTCACAACTACTCTTATTAGTCAGTTAGCTGTTCCGATCTCACGGCTGAGATGAAATAAAGAGAGAGGACGGTTGCGCGGGAATGGGTGACTGACACTGGTAAGAGCGTCATCTGACCGCGGTTCAAAATTACGAGGTCCGTCCCAAAATAGCCCTAGTGTTGCTTTAAAACGGGACGTTAATATAACTAAACTAAAAGACACTGGTAAGAGTGTGTGTTGGTAGGAGCTCCGGTGTGAACTCTGAGAAATGAGCTTAGATTTCAATCGAAATTTATTTGTACATACGCAAACAGCTATCGATAATTTAATCTTTAAAATATAATAAACTTGTGTTGGCAAGAAAAGTATCATCAATTGTGTCAAGGTACGCGACAGTGAGTGTTGTCCCTGTTACTCAAAATATGCCTTAATATTTATATAGATTCTTTATTGAACTTAAAATACGTGCACTAAAATATACCTTATGCCAACCATTTTTATGCCAACCAAAGAAATTTAAGAAAAAGATTTAAATTTGTTTAGTTGTCATTTCGTTTTGAAGTCAGATAAGGGTTCTTTTGGAAAAGGCATCATAGTTTCAGACTGTGAGCAGATCAATAGAAAGAGACACGACGAAATAAATCGTTTTCGAATTTCAATATCTTACTAAAGAAAGAACATTTGAACTTCCACATGTTTAATATACACCATATGAATCTTTGGTGTAATACGGAGTGAAGATTCTGTCACCAGTTCAAAGCAATTGTTGAAGAATAAAAAGAACTGTATCGCTTCTTTGAGAATATTATAAAATAAAAACATTAGGAATCACTAAGATGAATTTCGCTGTATGGATATGCTGAATATTTATTTCATGGTGCAATTGATATTATTTGAAATCTCATGACATTTTCCTTTCTCATCGCAATTTTTTAAATAATCGGAATAAAAGTATTAGGCGATTTCATTAACAAAAATATATTGTCATATAAATGTTACCCAATACAAATATCAAATAAAGATTTCGAATTAATCGGGAAAGAAGTCTTTAAGTCTGAAACTTGCTGAGTTTTTAGTGTATTAAATACAATTAACGATATTTGGCGAGAGATGATAAAGCTGAACAAACTTGGCCTGGTGATTTTACAAAGTATTTTTAATTAGCTTTCAGATAACATTTGAAACTTTCTCTAAAGAGTTGAAAGTTGTTGTTGCTTTGTTTTATTTTCGAAATTCTGTGATAAATGAGCTCAGTTATGGAACTATTTTATTGATTTCGGATTCATTTAGAACAGAATAAGCTCCTTGGGACTTCCTGCCGCTGAATTACATCGAGTCATCAGAATTAGTTTAATTTTATTAGCATCCAGTTTTTTAAGCAACTCAAGCACTATTTTTGGACAGTGGTCAGATGGTTAGGACGGCACCTAAATAGCTAGTCCTTTCTCCAACTTCCACTTGCAGGATAACTTTCGATCCCGTTGTCACTTTTACAATGCACTAGCTCCCTATACACGATGGAACTTTAGCGCAATCGAATATGAGACCTCGGCCTCAAACCCAATACCTTTCTACTAGGCCACCTTGGCCCAACCTCCGAAAGTAATTCATTTAAAATTGTTAGTTTATTAACGTTAATATAATTTTGAATAAATTTAATCTTTTTTAATGATATCTTATCTAATATATAAAAATGAATGTTTGTTTATTCGTATTTTATGCATTGCTGAACCGGTCATCCAATGGCGATAAAAACTTTGCAAACTTATTGCTTTGAAACAGGAAAATCCATGTTTTTCACATGAACAGTTGTATGTTATATGTTCACGAGTCGGACAGCAAAGAAATTTGTCTTTGTTGAAGACAGAAAAACAAAAAATATTGTCAATCCTAAACTATACTTGAATAATAAAGTAAAAAAAATAAAATAAAAATAGAATAAATATTAATTATACTTCTTTGCTATATATCAATCAATTTCAATAATAATTTTTTTCTATAATTCCTTTTTAAACAAGCTAATTATTTTAAATTTCAAACGATATTTCCAAAATCATTTCTTATAGGACAGCAACGCGCCGGGTACCAGCTAGTTAATAAGGAGCCTTATATTACTGATTATTAATAATTATTTTAATGAAAGTATAATAATTATTAATATGAGAATTTTAAAGAAAAGAGAAAATAAAAGAAAAATAAGAAAGAAAAATTATTGAGAAAAAGTAATTATATACATTGTATCAGTATTAGGTAGAGTCCATTTTCAGGAACAAAAGGTTAGAAAGAGTTCATTTTGCTCCTCCCTCTTATAGTCATAAGATGCTGTTTATGATTAACAGCATTTAACTTCCTATATCGATACTTTGAAAGATCCAAGTAATGATAGAGTCCAAAAGAAGTTGCTCGAGTGTATAAAATAAAGTAAGTATAAAGTAATCTTCTAGTCGAATCCCTAGAAGATTAAAAATCTTCCCCGTATATTGCATATATAAAGCACTTTGTTTTGCGTTTTGTTAAGTGATACATTTTTTCCTCATTTTTTCTTGCTTGTATATTTTTTTTATATTATACGAAGAATTTGTTTGATAAAATTAGTAACTTTTCTATCTCATGAATTGCCATTAAACTTTCAAATATGAAACAAAAATAATAGCCACTCTTAGTGACGAGCTTGTTTACTGAGATAATTGACTTTTTAGGCTGTTAAATAATTTATATGGATTGCATTATTTTAAAAAAATTATCAATTTCGGTTTTGCTTGTTATGAATGTACTACAATTTTTTTTAATAATTCCATCAAAAATTATATTCACTACTTGATTATCTGCCGTGTGTACGGGAATACAGTAATTCGAAAATATAGCAAGCAAACTTTGTAAGATTGCATCATACTGATATCAAAATTGTAGTTCATTACTAAATTTTGAACCGAATGTATTTTAGAGAAGATTAAGATGCATAATCGATTCTTTCCACTGTAATAGAATTAGCATAAAAACTCTTTGTAATTGCATAAAAAACGATAAATAGAATTAATTGACACTCTTTCTCTTATTAAATTTGCTAACCAGAAAGATAATCCCCCTTCAAACCTTGATATTCAGGCTCCATGAAGACTTATTCAGCAACGGATCTCTAACAATGTCATTGAACTGACATGGTAAAGCTACCTCCTAAAGAAAAGATCTCCAACATTGGTCAGTCGCCACAATTAGCCACTAAAAACCCTTATTTTCCATATAAACGTCGAAAATTACCTGACTTTTTTCTATCTGTTTGACCATGGTTTGTTAACCAATTTTTTGAAGTATTGTCTGAATCATTTTGGAAAGCAACTCCAATCGAATTTTTTTTTCTTATACTCATTTTTACCATCATATCAGGAGCTTCTGATACCTATTAAATTTGATATACCCATAGTCTCAAAAAGTAATATAAAGTTTTAAAGATAGACCAGGGACATAAAAACAAGTTTTTTTGCAAATTACTTGAAGCTGTACGCATTTCAGGAAGGATGGAAGTTAAATATTATGAATTAAGTAAAAGTAAAGGATATAAGAGGAAAATATACAATATAGGTATAATGAATTACAAATTTAGAATGCCGTAACTAACAGCTGTATACATAAGACCATGCAGCATGACAGACATGACAAAGTACATGCTAGAAGGGCATAACATCAGCAATAAACTTCCGAATTTTTTAAAGTGAGCATTCCAATAATTCTGCATTGTACAGTTTTATGTATATCTTTTTCTTTTAATTAAGTCACTGGCAGAGAGTGACTTAATTTGTTGAGTAGTTTGAAAAAGATAACCAATTAGAAATTTTCTTATTTTATCCAATTGATACAATTCTGCGCTTTTTAACCCAAATTATTATGTTGACTTCCCATCTACAAAAGACCTCACGCTTTCATCTTCTCATTATTACATGAAAGAGTACGGAGCATTTTTTTCCATATATTTCTTAGATCAGCGTTCATATTTTCCTCACCATAGTAATCCATTTAGGGACTGCCTTTCAGTACTTATTGGTTACTTGCTCTCGGCAACTCAATCCCTGAACACAGACAATTATCTCTGCCAGTAAAAGATATTAGTAGCGAATTTCCTCTTCCATACATGGCCAATTTGCACCTTACCCTTCCTTTCATGTAGATATGTTCCGTAGAAGAGACGGAAAACGAGTAAAAACTCTATAAAAACTTCCCAACAAACTCTGCGGAAGAGCTGAGAAACTTTGTTACCACGGCAAAATCTCACGCTTGGTCTTAATTACAGAAGCTGTTAAAAATACACCTCCCTTTTTGCGGGACTAAACCTTATTAGGCACCGGTATCGTAGAAGTTGCGGACTTGCCTCTAATGAAATAGTTGACTCGTGCAAGTAAGGCAAGCAAAACAAAAGGTTATTTTCTTACAAACCTGTTAATGAGACAGCTACAGAGGAATTTGGGAGCCCAAATTACCCACCGTTTCTGTCTTGGTTGAATTATGATAGACAATTTTTTTTCAGTAATGATGAGCGGCGCTCCTGTATTCGTCTTCTTTGGGAACTTATTTAGTTTTCGGATGTTCTTGTTGTTATACTTTTGCGTATCGGAAATTGAGAAGTTCAGTTGAACCATTATAAGGTTTAAAAAATGGGGGAAGGATTGCTAATAAATTTTGGAGAAATATTTATAAATTCTTTTACAGAGCATTAAGATAATGGTAAGAATAACGGAGAAAGCTATTTTTTATATTAAGTGTATACATGGCGTGTGTTTTATATTCAGTAACTTTATATGTGTTTTAATATCAAATCTGTAGTTTCCATATAGATATAACATAGTACAATAATGTTGAATATCATACGATATTGTATAATGTTGCGAATATCATATTATACAGTATTGTTGAATGTATTATACGGTATTGCATAATGTTGCAAATACTACATTGTACAATATTGTTGAATGTTATACGATATTGCATAATGTTGCAAATACTACATTGTACAATAGTGATGAATGTTATACGATATTGCATAATGTTGCAAATACTACATTGCACAATATTGTTGAATGTTATACGATATTGCATAATGTTGCAAATACTACATTGCACAATATTGTTGAATATTATACGATGTTGCATAATGTTGCAAATACTACATTGTACAATATTGTTGAATGTATTATACGGTATTGCATAATGTTGCAAATACTACATTGTACAATATTGTTGAATATTATATGATATTGCATAATGTTGCAAATATTGGAATTGAATATAGCCCATCTAGATAACATTATCAGAAGATATGCTGTCTAGATGGGCTATTAAATTGTTAAAAATATATCATATCTTATTGTTCCAAATTAAGAAAAAAATGAAGTAGAAAGTACCACGGACATTTGTACAGTGTTCAAGAAATAATAAAAAATTAATATTTACAATATATTGTAGATAAAAATATGTAGTAACATTAGTTATTTCCTTGCAATGGGATCTTCTGCAATGTTCACGATAAAGTTCATGAACTTTCTAATCAAAACTAATCACTGAAATAGGATTAAAACAAATACTAATCCACTAATAAAAAGAAAATACAATGCCGAATACAAATATATAAAAATGCTAAAAGAAAATACTGACAATAATCTTCAACTTAATCTGTGAATTGAGACTTTAAAGAATTAGCATAGATTTAAAATTAAAAAAATTACAGACCCCAGCTTACTGACCTTTCTATTTATTCATACTTAGGTTTATTCGTACATAAATAAATCAATCAATTTAAAGATCTCTAAAAAACAAGTATTAGTTGCTACATGCCAAAATATAAGTTGATATTTTGCATCCTATAATGACGCAGACTTAAAGGCTGGGGTTAGTTTTAACTTCGTCAAACATTACAAACGATTATATATATATATATATATATATATATATATATATATATATATATATATATATATACTGATATCATAAAATGATATACACAATTCGCCTGCTACAGGGGTTTTAAGCTCGAAAAGACAATTTTAAGTCCATTTCTAAATGTATTAAATATCGACGAATAAATAAAACAGCTTTCATTGAACATGTATTTTGTTTATTATATAGAGTTTAGGAGTTAATGCAAATGAGTTCGTCGAGTACAACCCGAAAGTATTTATGCAAAAAAAAAAAAAAAAAAAAAAAAAATCAAATTATTTATTGTAAACAGCTCGCTTTCTTTTTTAAATAACAAAATAATAATGAAACTTTACATAAAGATTTAATTTTTTGGGTTAACGAAATTATCACTTATCTTATGAATGCTCTAAGTAAACTTAGTTTTTCTTCGAAACATTTTATTAGAATTGCATTATTGGTTTGTAACATAAAATAACATAGCATGAATAGCCAAATTAGAAGTAAATATTAAATTTAAATTGCAAAAAAAAAAAATAATTAAATGGAATAAATAGAAGGAATGATGATTCCGGCCTGAAAGCTTTATCAAGGGACACCCTCATGCAAGGAATCAAACCACTGGGTTTTTTTTCTGTGAGGGGTTCAAGTACTGACACCTCGTGACCCGAAAATCATACAAAATTGAGTTTTTTCTTCAAGACAAAAATTAATATCAATTAAACAATAATAAAAAAACGTTATTTCAAAACTCATATTTAAGCAAAACCGCAGCAAAATTGAATCAACCAAATCACTATAAGACATATCAAACTATAAAACCAACAAACATCAATAACATATAAAAGCAAAGATCATACTGGTTGAAATAAATATAATCCAAAAGAATTCATGAAGAAAACTAAACTTATCACTTCAGACAAAAATACTAATCTAAATTCAAATTTTTCGCGCTTATCTCGTCATCATATGAAATAAACAGAAAGATCTCAGTGCCATCTATTAAGTTGAAATAAAAAACCAAAGAGACTAAACTAGAAAGTATATCTTCAGTTGTTAAAATATTAGAATTTAAGTTAGAACAAAGAGGAATATAGGCTAGAAAAAAAGATAAACCTTCTCTTATTAAAACTTCTATATTGCAACAATTTTTGGGGAAATCATTAAAAGTTAAGTTTTTAATAAGATTGTTTGTTGTTTCAATTTAAAAATGAAGAAATTTTGTAACTACAGTTTTTCTACATTCTGTTAAATTGAGAAAAAATTAAACTTTTAAAAACTTTAGGGCTTAAATGAGAATGGTAATTACTAAGTTTAATTACTTTAAAAATAAACTCCTCCCTTTTATCCTAAATACCATTTTTTAATACAAATTTACAAATAAGTATAGAAATTTTACATTTTTTAAATATATAAATTTTTTCCATTAAAAATTCTATCTCTAGATCAAAATAACTAGCTTTGTGTTGATTTTCGTTCGTTTCAGTTAAGCTTAATTCTTTTGGATAACAATCAATAACAACATTAGTATTTTTGATTATATTTAGCAAAAGTTGGTCATCAGAAATATCTACTTTATAAGTTAGTTTCATAAACATCGCTTTAATTTTATGGCTTGTAGTAGCATGGATAGGTAATTATTCATGAAAAGTTTAACTCTTTGTTAATATTTAATTGGCATTTAATATTTAGTTTTATTGACAAATCCTCGTTTTCTTTTTGTTCAATTTCGCAATCATTACCACTTTTCTTACAGAATTTTAAACAAAGTTAGATTATAAATGTAAATTTTAGAAAAAAGCAAAATTCACATTTAATTTTTTCATATTAATTTCCAAAATTTTCTGGAAAAAAAACTCGGAAAATTTTGCCATCAGAAAACAAGTATCGTTAGAAACGAGAAAAATAATAATTAAAGAAAAATGAGAAAATCGTTATTCGAAATTTAAAAAAAAATGGATAAAGCAGCCGTTTTACGGATATGACAAACCAACAACGAATATATCAAATATAGACGAATATAGAACTTTCAGACAAATAAAAAAAACCCAAGAGGACTTACTAATGTAGCACGTGCATAAAAAATGTCTCAAAGAATCTTGCTAAATGAAGAAAATAAGAAAACGCTACTAATATACGAATTAATCTGAATGAACAAGGATTACATTTTAAGGTGCCATATCGGAAGCCATTTTTGGTGTAAAGAAATCGGCAGAAATACGGAAATCGACAAATTAATTTGTGAGATAAAATGCAGTGAAGTGAGGGACCTGTTATTATCTCAGGATTACGGCACCAGACGTAGAAATTTTAGTATTAATTGAGTCTACAATTAATCGAATTGCCTACCTAATCATTTAAAAAATTGTCACGATCATTGGAAAATTCGGACTGTTCATAACGAATCATCTAAATAACCATCTAATATAAATTGTAAAGTAAAATATTAATACAGGGTTAGCAAAAAATAAGTTACCCACATCAGAGTGATCTAAAATGCGTTCTATTGGTCCAAATAAGATACAATTTGAACTACAGATTACTCAAATGATGCGCTTTACATTTATTAATTTATTACATTTATTAAAAGTTAATTGGTTTCACAGTTACCTTTATCATCCGTATTTCTTTGAAGAGATAACTTCAAATGGAATTCAAACCTGTTCCGTCGCAGGACAACGGTACCATGATACGCTGAGGGATTTTGTAATCCCAACTCTTCTACAGCGTGGAAGCCTTCAAGACATTATTTTCATGCATGCAGGATATTGTATCACCTCATATTCATCTTCGTGTAAAGCGTTTGTTAATACAGCATTTCGCAGAAACATGAGTTATCAGCCGTCATTTCCCAATAGCATGGCCTCCTCGCTCGCCGAAAATCACCCCTTGCGACTTTTGGTTGTGGGGTTATTTGAAGGACAATATCTTCCATCAAAGGCCATCATCTCCACCATATCTGAAGGACAACATTCGGTGCTATATTCTTAATATTCCGGCAGACTCACTACGATCATCTATAGAAAATATGGTTCTCCGATTAGAACATATTGTTGAAAATGAAGGAGGGCATATTGAGCAATTTTAATTTTAATTTATTTAACAATTATAAATCAAATTAAATGATTTTAAGTGTATTACAACACCACCTAATGGATAATTTTTATACTATTTTTTTAATTTATAAATGTAAAGCGTATCATCTCAATAATCAGTAGTTCAAATTTTATCTCATTTGGATCAGTAGAATGCATTTTAAAGTCCTCTGAAGTGACTAACTTATTTCTGGCTAACCTTGTACATCTATTACCTATCTCCAGAACCTAACCCCATTTGGGGATTCATCTTTACAATTAAGTACGACAAGCAACAATTAGAATAAAGAAGAGTGTTGCTACTAGCGATAGGCGAGGATCGAACTCGCAACCTTTGGGTTCGTAGCCGAGTAACAAGACCACTAGACAAAAAAAAAATTCTCATGTCTCGTAGCTGTTATCTGGCTTATAAAGCGTCACCACATTACTCCCCCTTCAGTTCGTCGGGGGTGAGACGAACGATTTTTTGTCCTGTTTTTGCTGTTATTAGTGGTGATATATTGGCTGTTGCGCCTTATCCATTTTTTTTATTGGCTGATTATTTATCAGCTTCCTTTATTTATTGGCTGACTATTTATCAGCTTCCTTTATTTATTGGATGACTGTTTATCAGCTTCATTTTTTTTATTGGCTGATTTTTTTATCAGCTTCATTTATTTATTGGCCGATTATTTATCAGCTTTATTTATTTATTGCTGGTAGAAGGCGCTACAACAGTTGTATGAAGGGTTTTTTTTTGTGTATCACGTCATCGGGTCACCAAATGTTGCTATTGGCGATAAGCGAGGATCGAACTCGTAACCTTTGGGTTCGTAGCCGAGTAACAAGACCACTAGACAAAAGAAATTTCTCATGTCTCGTAGCTGTTATCTGGCTTATAAAGCGTCACCGCAAGAGTTTTAAAAATTATCATGGAAGATTGACAAAAATGTCGCACAAAACGACGGAAAGAGCTCGTGATATCCACAAAAGAGGATTAAGAGTGGAAGGGAAGATACCAAAGAAAAGCAATCAGAATATTAATACATACTTTTCTCGTCTTATTTCTGAAATCCGAGTTCTGTATTTACTTTTTTTATGCGTAATATTTTCCGCTCTTCTGCTCAAATTATTTTATGCTGCATTTTATTTGATTTAATTGAGTATTTGTAAGTTTTTGAATTCTACTTAAATATGTTATCAATTCTATATGAAAATTGCATTATAAAAAAAAAATCATTTGAAATAAAATATTTTGTAAATAAAGCTTTTATGACTCGCGTTATATGTTTTCAGTTCGCGACATGATTCCAGTACCGGATTTCCAATCAGGCAGACAAGGCCTATGGACAAAAATGTGAAAGGGGCAGGTTGATTATGGAACATTAATTTTTTATTCGCCAAATAAACATGAAAATACAAACAAAAAGTAAAAAGAAAATTAAAATGATGCGAATGTCAAACTATTGAAATAAAATTAATTTATCAAGTATAATTAGTCACGCTTCTATGTATTTTATTACTTTCACTTAGTTAGAATATTTATAAAACTAAATTACTGAAACTAATTTGTAAAGATGCAAAATACTTAAATTACGCCACTGCATATTTCTATTGAAGTTCTAGGAATAAAAATGACGAAATATTAAATTATTTTAATCTTAAGTATAGCAATTGCGACTCAAAACTGAGTTAAATATAATTACAATTGAAAAATGTAAAAAATACTGAATCAATTCATACATCAAAAACGTTTTTTCATTCATTTTGTGATGATGGCGCTGCTGCAAAGAAATTTAATAAACACGGAATTAAAATAATTTTGTAAATAATATTGAATAAACTTCATTATATTAAGATGATTCTATAATTCTATACAAATGCCAAGATTCTATACAAATAATAAAGGTATCATACGCTTATTAATCATAAACATTTTTTAAAAGAAACTTTAATTTCATTTTATGAAATAATAAGTAGCATAATTAATGTAACTAGCTAATTTAATGTAATATAAATAGCACATGTAATGTAAAATGTAACTTCAGTTTGTACTTTTTAATAGGTACAAAAATAAGATTTTTTTTTTATTTCGCCATTAATATAAAAAATGAAAATTCTATTAATATTACACCAGGAGAATAATTTGAAAAGAACCACTTTCCTTTCAAGAAAAAAATTACATTATTCTCTCTACAAAGAAAAAAAAGTTTAATTTTTTGGATAATTTTCTTAAAAAAATTATCCTAAAAAGAAAAAAATCAGCATCCATATTAGATTCATTACATCTTCACATGTCTAATGTCGGCCCTTGATTTAACATTATTACAATGAAAAATACTTCATTAAAATATTTTGTCTTCTAATATGAAATTTTCTAACAATAAGATCTGTCATGTAAACCAGTGTTACCTTTATTTATTTGATAAAGTTTGTTTTCAATGTAACATTGTGGCAACAGGTAATAATATATAAAAATAAAGATGGTGTTCTGTTGTTGATAATTTGTGTTTTGATTTAAAATAAGTTATATGTAAATACCTAGAAGAGTATCTACTACATATCTTTTCGAAGTTAAATAATTTGTGTAAAATTAATAGAAACACGGAGCAACATCATTGTAATTGTCAGTTATTAAAAGATTTCGAATACACTCTCTTAACTGCTTAAAAATTTGATGGAACCTCATTCGCAGTAGACATGATTGTAATAACATAAAACAAAATAATGTATTATAATTTTTTCAGACTTAAGCCATTTGAAAGCTCCATACTTCCGACGCATAAGAGCAAGCAAAACGTCGACTAATGCCACCTAAATAAATAAATAAGTAAATTGAAAAAAATAATCACTTCTTCGAAGTAGAAGCCGAACTTGCAAGTTAATAAAGAACAAAAGCAGGGGCTTTATCATCGTTTATAAATACATCTATCGTACTGCACGCTCAACCACCCATGTCTAGCATCCACACTTCTTTAACACCGATGCAAAATAATAATAATTCCTATTATCGCTTTGACGTTTTGTTGTATGGCGTTGTAACGGCGTCTTAATATCCCTAGCGAGGACCAGTATTAGCAGTTATAAATATCGGTGAAAAAGAAATTAAAGTAGTATTCCAAACACGGGCGCCCCCTTCCCTTTTTCATGCAGAAAGGCGAACCGTGCGCCCCGGCATCACTGGTAAGAACCGGAAACTTAATTTGCATATAAAGTTATCCATCATTTCCAAATGCAGATACAATTACGAAGACGAATTTGCATAGCATTAATTGGCGAGCTCTGAAGGAACGCTATAGAGGCAAAGCCAGTTGGAGGTACATCGGCGTGAGTCGGATTTGGGGATGGAATTATTACAAAGGGGAATACCTCGTTGGAATTCTCGTTCCGATTGTTGCTCTTCGTTTCATTTCAGATAACACGCGATTGTTCAATGGCGTATATCATTTATTTTTTTTCAGTTGCTTCTCTTTTGTTGCTGTTATTCCTACTTTGAGCTCTGAAATCTTTTTCTAAGAGTAATGCTTGCATTTCAGATTTTAAAAGGAAACAAAATTTCTTTTAAATAAGAAATATAGTTTTTTTACTTTGTAATATACGAAATATAGATACGATTTATTTGAATTGCAATCATCGAAAAATTCGAACTTGTGGTTTTGACGCATCTTTATGATTCAGAATTTCCCGAGTCCAAAAATCACATTTTGGGTATTATGTCTGTCAGTCTGTTTCTCTATTTGTGAACATAATTCAAAAACGATCTAAGCTAGGTGGTTGGAATTTAGTATATGGAATTGCAGTAAAACCTGTAGATTTCTATTAAATTTTGAACTAAATTTATATACAGAAAATCTGCCCGAGTCTGGGAGTAAAATGGAATTCAATAACTACAAAATTCAAAGAGCTAGATGGATAAAATATGATACACATGTTTAGTATTTAAAATATAGTTAGTTATCAAATTTTGAACCAAATTTATCAAACAGCTGATCATTTGCCGTATCATACTTATATATACTTGTAAACGAAATGACTTAAATCAACGAAATTACACTACCAAAACAAATTTTACTGTCGTCCAGCAAAAAAAGCGCCGAAAATACGTTATGTTCAATAAAAACGATTGGCGATTATTCAATAAAAAAAAATTGGCGATATGTTAAATAAAAACACTTAATTCAAGCCAAACATTAGTATTTCTTTACTATCGTTTACCAATATTATGCAAAAAATGTGCAGCTTTACCCAATATCCCCAATTTTATGTGGAGGAAATGGAATAGGATCTTGCGAAAAAGTTTGAGGGAATCACTTCCAATAGATTTTATTTGTTACCGCTTTCAGGGCTGAGATGCTTTTCTAAGCTTAATGCTTATATTCAATTTATATGCGAACGAGGTTACAAAATTAAAAAAGTATCCGTTTTTTTATAATTAATTGAAAGAAAAGAAAAATTTTATTTTGTTACTTAACTAGGATGCAAAGCAAAATTAGTTTTTACTTTTTTTATTCAATTATTGTAAAACAATTAAATAAACTAAGAAATATTTAGCTTTAAAAATTAATTATTCCTAATAATATTATTTAATGAAATTTTTTAATTTATTAATTTTATAATGGTTTTAAAAACTAATTTTAGCAAAGCAAAAAAACTTATCTTTAAAATTTTTCTAATTTCAAGGTATGTACATTTTATTTCATATTTTTTTCTCTTTTCACTATCAAGACTTAAATGATTTTACAAATGTAATGTTTACAGTCAGATTATAATTTTCATGAATATAATGTTGAAGAATGACACTTATTGATCAGATTTTATTCGTATAATTCTAAACACTAAACATACTTATGAGAAGCAATTCATTACAAAGATAAAAGTTCTCTGTAATGATGACTTTGAAACGTTCTTTAATGTTCTTTTCAAAGATTTTTGTTCGATTTTAAATAGGATAAATGTTACCTAAACAAGAATTTTTTTATGTGTTCTGAAATCTTTCGAGACCTGTGAACGAAGTTCAAACCATTCTAGAAAAGTTGAAACTATAATATAAATTATCAGAAAACCTTTTATGTTTTGGCCTCACAATTTACACTTTCCTCTTTCCGATTTTAAAAATAAATCGCAAAAAATAGTAATTTTATTTGTAGAAATATTTTGTTTTAATCATATGACTATTGTTTTTTGAAAGTTGAACTCCAATTTCTCAACTGATACTTCCAATACAAAATATTAAAAATGAAAAGAAATTGTATTTTATTCTAGTTTTCATTGGGAATTTTTAAATGTAACTTATTTTATGTTCGGTCATTTTGCATTTAAAATAAATATTGAAGCTTTTGCAGAATTTTTAAATAAATATAGTTCTAATAATTGAATTTATAAATCACAAGTTAAATTATGTCACTAACTTGCATATTTCTCTAAATTAATCAGAACGTGAGTATATGAAAACAAATTTTGAAACAAAAACATTTGTCTGAATAATGTAAATTATATATGTTTTGAATGCAATTTTTCATACTCTCTATTACATGAAATTGCCATAATTTCTTATATTTACATAACTTATTAAGCTAATGAGTAATATGCCTTTTACCATAAATTTAGTTTTAAATAATTTGAATTTTTTATCCACCGATTTGTTGACATTTGAATTTCATCGAAAATATAATGGAATGAATTTCATGAAAATTAAGGTATTAGATTATAGAAATACAATTTAATATTTGTATATGCAGATAGATATATATTCCCCAAAGATTCCACACTCGGAGGCGCAAAAGATAAGTTCAAGGCTTCTTAAATTATTTTTAATTTGTATTGGTTTGAATATCAGCCTTCCTCGCCTTTATAAAAAAGAAAATTATGTAAATTGCCTTTAGTAGCTAGAAATTTGAAGAAAGAGCCTGACAATTTAGAGACTAACATGGGCAATATAAATAATATCTGATAAGTATATTGAGAAAATAGAAGTAAATATCAAATGAAAATCATAAAAATACACTTGTAATAACAAGTCATCGATTGGATAAAATATATTTTTTCTGTTGGTTTAACATTCTGTTTAAAGCAATTATAGAACTATTTTAAGGCTTATTTCTATTAAATTATGATCAAATGATGAGAATGATAACTGGGCGCCCACTTATCACCAAACTCAAACATAATACAAGCATTTGTTGCCGATCACCAAATTGGCACTGAAAGTAAATCTTGATTGGAATCGGATCTGTAAAACTCTGCTCCTGAATCTCTGACTTCCCCACTATGACTGCATGAAATTTTCATTTATTCATAAAATCTGATTCAGAGTGCAAGAACAAAACTGTTTTTACATCAATTCATCGGGAAATCATTGAAAAACAATGAAAACCCTCAAAACTTTGACTAGTGAATTAAAACAGATAGAAATAAATCACATGATTTAATTCTAGAGTTTTTTAAAATAACTCTTTTAAAAGGACTATTAAAACTAGTAAATGCTATTTATTCAACCAAATTTTTTATACTATTATGGATCTCTCTGATTAGATGATTTCTTGATTTCTTTTCTTGCATTATGCGTCAATCAATACTTCTAGGAAAAGTTTTGTACAGTTTAAATCGAATCTTTTATACATAACATATTCTTAATGACTTCCTCAGCAAAATGTTTTCAAATTTTAATGGTCAGGTAACTCGTACTACTTTGAGAAGTTTGCACCATTCTTTTCATAGTTCTATGCAACTCTAACTTTCTACCGTCTCGAATGAGATTTGATCTTTAATTTGAAAAAGAAAGTAGTTTAAGCCATAACATTCTTGTAAAAACGACGTCGCTTGTAATAAATATCAAAACGGAAAGAAGAGATATTTACTGAATATTTGGATAATTGGTAGTATATATTTCATGATTTAAGAAATATATTAAAGATTATTGAATAAAAGGAAGACAATGGAAAAATCTGATTTAATAAAATAAATATTTAATAAAAGGAAGATAATGGGAAAAAAATCACAAATTTAATAAAAAAAAAAGCATCCTACAAAAAGCAAGTAAACTAATAAATAGTTAAGAAATAGTTCAAAAGTGTTTAAAGATATCCTAATATTAAAAAAAAAAACATTGCTCATTATTTACTTCTAAAGTGAAATTTTAGATGCAATTGCTAAAATATTTAAAACCTTTACTGTAAGTAAACCCCAAGCCGAGAATTTCTCAATATGGAAAAATAAGCCGAAATTTCGTATCTTTATAATCTAAAATGGAAAAAGTCAGAATGAAATATTAGTAGCAACATTGAAGACGATTTGTTTCACTTCAACAATTAAATATATTGTTGTAAAATACATTCAAAATATTTTTTTAATTAATTCAAAATGTTTTGAAAATTATATGCCCAAAAAATTGGTAACATTGAAAGGTATATATATTTTAAATTTAAGATAACTTAAAAATCAATTTTGCTCTGTAATATCTTCAGAAGTTATCGCGGAAAAACACCATCAACTTGCTTAATTTTTAATTAATTTAAAATTTGGAAAAAATAGCTTCAAGGAGCCCATTTTCACCTTCTAAGTCATTAGTGTATCGAATTTAATAGCTCTAGGTTAAACGGTCTGTAATGTAAAGTATTTTTTTCCTACATTTTTATTTAAGAATTTTTTTTTTCGTTGTTTAATGCTATCATAAAATAAAATTTGTTAATTAATAAATTTTGAAAAAATTCATTATGATTATATTATGTAAGGGAAAACATGAATAACATAACCCTTTAAAGGGTCATTTTTTCTAGTCATATTATTTTAAAATATTTTTAGGCTTGAAATTAGAATAAGAAAAGGGATTCATTTAGGTTATTAGATAAATTTGATTTGATTAATTAATTTGGTTAATTAATAGTTAAGTAACAAATCAAGACACATTTTGTGTAAGATAAAGAACTGAAGCATATAAATTTCTGTATTTCTAAAAAAAAAATGTCAGAACTTATGCCAACCTACATAATTTCATACAAAGATTGATAAATTTGGTGGGAAGCATACTTCCCACGGCCCTAGAAAAGGTTAAAATAATATTATTTATATATATATGTAGGACTCAGAAATCACTACTATTTTAGAACGCACATTTAATTACATTTAGGACGATTAGGACATTTAGGATATATATACATTAACATAAAAGAATTGAACATTCAGTAGATTTCGTCGAATACGTCGCGTCTCGTCTTTCGTCCAGATCCGTCTGATCTGACACGTCTTTACTCTCGTCCAGATCCGTCTGATCTGCCACGTCTTTTCTCTCGTCCAGATCCGTCTGATCTGCTACGTCTTTTCTCTCGTCCAGATCCGTCTGATCTGCCCTCCGTCTAACCAGCGTCAACTCCGTCTAACAACCAGCAGATGGCGCTCGCCAACAGGCGCTCGTCACTACATATATATATTGAAAAGATTACTATTTTAATATTTCAGATCCTCCACAAACTTTTGGGAAGAAAACAAAAGTAACGATTGAGCTTTAAATTTATAATATTATGGTTTATTGATGCTTAATCCTCTAAATAATTATGTAATTAAAATAATTGGTTTAATTTTTTCCTATAGACTTTGAATTTCATTTTCTATACTTTTTAAAACAGTTTAATATTAAAAAGCAAAAATTAAAGGTGTCGATAATTACAAAATATAATTATAATGTTTCTGAATTATTTTGTGATGTTTAATGGACGTCGCATTATCATAATAATAGACCATTTCTGTGAAATTCTTAATGTCTCATGACTAAATTAATTCATCATATTTAAGAAAACTGCTAAAGTTTCGTCCTTTGCACATTGATTTTGAAGACATCAACTCTCTGAAGCAGTGTGCTATTTCCTTATTTGTAAGATTTCAATTTCGGTTCATCAGAAAAATTAGATAAATGTTAGTTTATATTCCTATGAATTCCCTTGTTTCTTAACAAATAAAACCATTGAAGACAGTAGACACCTTCTTATTATAGGTAATTCCATAATAAAAATCTTCGATATTTCCTTCATTCTTGAATGAAATAAACATACATTTCTTACAAAACCGAAAGAATTTATCATCCCTCCCCTCCCCTCCCCTTCCCCCCAAAAACAGATAAAAATCAAAATAGACGAAATCATTCGATTAATCCAAATAATTCAATATAATCTGTATGGCGCTGAATAACTGGCCAAACGGATTAAGCTCTGAAATAAAAGCAGAGCAAAAATATGAAATTTGCTTATTTAATAAGTTCTGATGTCAAAATAATAAATTTAATTTGAAATCAAGAACGACTCTTCATCATATAAATCATAAAAGATCAAATTTCACTTTTGAAATTACATTTTTAAGTGATGACAACCTCTATTAATAATAAAGATGAGTGTGTGGGTCTCTGTGTGCTGTCACTCTTCAGGTCAAACCGTTTCACGTACAGCTACCAAATTTGTCACATATACATTGTGGAGGATAAAATGTGCATCTCGAGGCGATTTGTTATAACTGTTTATTCGAATTTTAACTATGTAAAAATTAAGTTGAATTTTAGAGGATTTTTTGAGATAACTTCCAAAAATATTATTGCAAAAAAAAAAAAAATGCACTGTTTCGACATTTTAAAAATCTGTCTATTTAATAGTATTTACTTAATAGTCTGCTAAATTTTGACAATTTTTTTAATCTTTTTTTTTCTTTTGCTAAATTTCCAACAATAGATTATAAAATTTCCATAGTTTCATCTTCTTCCACAGTTGAAAGTTAAAGAGGACGGATTTTTTAAAAATATCTTTGTTATTTAGACAAAGAGTGAAATTGTGATGCCCCGAAATTTATAAGATAAATGAGCCATCATGGATACAAAGTTATCACGGATATAAAGTTATATCTAAACTATTTAATTTAAATTAAAGGCAACCAATTTCCTTGAAGAGCCAGTTGATCTCTAAAGCCGACTAGTTATAAATATTTAAAGCGATAGAATGCTGCTTTCTTTTAAAGCATCAGCTCCATTTCCCCTAATAGATTAGCTGGAATAATTGTTGAACAATAACAATATTGTTGTCCTGAAATTAAAATCACTTTATTTGTTTCATCAAATATTTAATTGCATGTATTTCTTCCATTGTTGAAAATGGTAGAAGGATTCTATTTCATATATGAGTAGTGTACAAGAAAAATAAAAAAAATAAAAAGAAGTTAAAAGATAGAAGTATTGGACGTTTACGTTTTTAATAGTGCTCTGATGTTACGACATTGGTCTCCAATAGAAAATTTCATGCACAATGAATAAAACATTTGTGAAACAATCAAGAAAGCCCGAATTTAATGCCTGACAATTTGACGACATTATGGAGATGAAAATATATCAGAATGATTTAAGTGAAATTAAATTTCATCCCGAATAAAACATTTGTGAAACAATCAAGAAAACCCGAATTTAATGCTTGACAATTTGACGACATCATGGAGATGAAAATATATCAGAATGATTTAAGTGAAATTAAATTTCATCTCGACTAACTAGCTGGTCGTCACAGGCAATTGTTTAAAATATCTGAGAATACGCGTTGATCCATTGACTCTTTACAGGCCAGACCGCTTGACTTAGAAGTACTGGCTCCACCAAAAATAAAATTTGAAGTCAAACAACTATTCCATTTGTATTTACCACTGTTTATATAGTTTAAAGGAAAAACACTTCTAGTTTTTGCAAAATGCTTCAGTATATATCTTTTGAATATATCATAAAATTTTAAAATTTATGGTAAATTTACCTTATTTATTTTTCCTAATTTTGATTAATAAATGCTTCCATATTTTTTTATTTAAACATCTTAGATTATTTCCAAACATGAATCAATATCGTCATTATTTCCAAAAATCTAGAAACACTTATTTACGTATGATTACAATTTACAAAGTGTGTAAAGTATTTTCTTTTCATTTCTTTTGTATAGATAATCTTTCTACTATAGATAAATCATTCTAAATTATTTGCATGGAGTAATTTTATTTTTGGATTCTACATAGTGCCTTGCTCTAATGCTAAATACAATCTCACAATTATCCAATCATTTTTTTTCTGTATATATTTGCTCGTTTGTTAAAAGTATAAAACAAGCATTTTTTTTATAAAGCAAAATTCCATTCTTTTTTCTTTTTTTTCAAACATAATTCCATCAAAATTACATTCCTTTTCTTATTCAGGAGACATTATTTTATTGGATTCGGATACTTTAGAAACCCGTGTGAACGAAAAAAGTGATTTTTAAGTTTTCCGGTACCCCATAAAACTTATAAGACTATATTTGTTTGTATTCAGATTTCATCTTTTAATCATATTTCTAAATTTACTTCCTCCTAATTTTTTAAATAACACTTTTCGATTTAATTTACCAGATAAATGTCTAACTTTGAGGCTATTCGAGGACTGTTACAAAGAGACATCATGATTTTGAATTATATTCAGATGCCAAGGAATCAAAGGCGATAAAATCATGTGTAACATAGCACTGTGGAAATATTTTATCAATAATGGCAAATTTTTTTGTTCTACATTTTTTTTTTGTAATTACATTGCAGTATGATCGCATATTGAATAAAATAGTAAATTTTCTTTTCAGAAAATAGCATAATTGTATAAAAGCTGTAAAACTTTCTTTTTCTGGGAACTGCCGATAAAAGCATATTATTAAAAACCACCAAGGATGCTTCGAAATCGCCATACTTGAAACCGAAACTATCCAAAAGAAAATGCTTTGTTTTTCGTTTCTTATTCATATCGCTTACTCTTACTCATAGCAGAATCGTTCTCTTTTGCTTGATAATAGAAATAAAAATAATTAAAAAAATATGTCTTTCAACAGGACGAGCATAAATTGCTCAAAGTTCGATAAAACTACATGCACCACTTTTCCTCGCCCCGATCTCAGCTCGAGGTGTGAAACGCGACGAGGCCTTAAATGAATGCGTGAAGGTAATTAAGAATCAGAACAAGAAAGAAGAGAGGTAAAAATGCTTGCGAGATTGGAATTGTAAATTTAAAAGTGGCAATAGTAAAAATCAGACACGTCTTCTTTCATCATTGGCCTTCTCGCATTACCAAGCCCTTGATTACCATCACACATCGGCTAGGATTCTATCCACTGTTAGAAACGTTTTATTTTGATTGTTTGATTTATCTATCTCACCGTGTTCCATTATCGTCTGCGAACGTGTGGAAATGCCAAATTAGTTTTGTGTTGCCAATAAAAATTGTATCTCTTGAAAGAAATCATTTGTATCGACATTCAAATTCATTCTTCTAATCGCAGCAGCTGATTTTTACTCGTATCTCTGATAGCGTGTTTCAAGTGGTATTTATTAAATGGCAAATCTTTGATCTAGATTTAAAATCTAGAAAATGAATGGTTTCGTGATAAAATGTTGGAACATTGGTTGAAATATTTAAGAACGTTCGTGACTTGGATTCTAATTACTTTTTCTTTTATCTTCAACTTGAGAGGAATTTATCAGAAAGATAATCACATACAGAAAAAAAAAACATTAAAAAATATTATATGTATGTGCGTCTAATAAGTTCAATTTAAAACTAATTATTTTCAAACAATTTGAAATCAAGCTTCTCTTTTAGTTCTGCTATTTAGTGTTCGGATTTCCCTTGCTTCTCAGAGAAGAATATCTGTAACTTTAACTGTCTAACGCGAATTACTGTAAAAAGTAGAATGATCAGTTTTAATCTTTTTGTAATTAAAATCAAACCCACCAACTTAGGAAGTCATTATAATATGATTCCTCAGTTCGTGAATTTTCCGGATTTTATTTATTTTTACTTTACTTATTAACTAATAATCCTAACGTTGCTAGGGAGGAAATTTTCATGATTTTTTTAACCACTGGAAAATCAGCGCTTCAATTAACTGTCAAAAAATATTCTTGAATACTTTACTTATGCCATAGTATTGTGATAGTGCTCTGGCAAGTGAAGATTCGTCAAAATCTCGAGGACAAATTATTTGACGTTGCATTTCTTTATGAAACATCTAAAGAGAAATATTGTAAAAGTCAAAAAAATTTCATCAATAAATGAAATTCGTTTTCCGAAATTTACTCGCAAGGCCACGAATGCCTTCAGTGGGATTGACGAACAGTAATTATGAAATATAGATCTTTGGCATGAATCTATCATTTTTACTGAATCTGTTATGCCAATATGTACTTTGGGCACTTGTCTCCCAACCCAATTGAAACCAAAATTTCACATGAAACTACAGTTGAAATCATAAGACCAAACCTAATTTCATTTATTTAAGCATTTCGTTTAAGATCATTTTCATTATCTAGCTGCATAAAACGCGCTTTTCTCCATCCCTTTGATTTTATTCAAGATCTGATAAGTATGTGCATTTTAGATATTGAACTTGGGTAATTATTGAATTCGGCAAGACAAACAGAATTCTTCTGACTGGATTCCGCTTAACATTTGGCAGACGTTTACAAATTTGATCTGAAATCCGTATGCCAAATATTGTCCGTTCATGTCAGAGCGCTTTTAAGTTATGGAGTTTACAGACTGATATTAAGCTAAAAGTGTATTTTTAGAATTCAAGGAGGACTGAAAAATAAAGATTTACCAAAATCCCCTGTTCGAATTTTCTGAAGATTCTCTCTCTATTCTTTGTATACTAGAAAATAAAAATGGGTCTTCAGTACTCAAGAAGATTAACCCTTTCGCCGTCTTCTCCTGCCAGCGAAAATTTCTGTTGTTCCTCTGTTTTTCACTGCATTAGAACAAACAAAAATAAAAATTCAAACAAGTAAACATTTACAAAGCGTTTTAAACGTTCAAAAGTTTTAAAATGTAGAAAAACGCTTCAAGCGCGTTATGGCTGCCCTACAGAAGTTTTACTTGATCTCACTAGACGCGTTACGGACGACAAAGAGGTTAAGCTTCAAGATTCAACAAAATGTTAGTAATTTCAACGCTCTTTCTCAGTATATTTTTAATACTGATTTCCAATTAACCAAATTGTACACAATTTGAAAATTAGCGCTAACAAATCTTAATATTTCCTCTTCAAATGAACAGCTATCGTCATTTTAAAAATCAGAAAGATTCATCTTTATCGTCTAGGTTTCCTTATCATACTTTGAAAACATTGCATTCTCTCTCAGGGAGCGCCATTTTTCTTTTCCCCACTACCCTCTTTTCCTTCTCTTTTTGGGTACGTTATGCGAAACTTCATTGTCTCTAATTGCAGCAAGAGGTTTTGGAACAAAATGAAAACCAGTAACTCATGAAAATGCAAATTCGGGAGCAAAACAATTTCGGTAATTACGAATTCCGGGCATGAAGAATTGAACCGACATCGCGTACGCATAATAAAAGTTTGTGCTTCGAACTCCAGAAGAAAAAAAGAATTACCGGAGTTTGATAACGATTATCTTAAGTAGAGAGAAACACCACACAGCACCAGCACCGAACCAATACATAACTTCATTTCGAAACATCTCTTTTAAGTTCATTTATTTAGAAAGAACATTTTAAAAAATAATATTAAAAAGAGAGAAGGAAAAAGAAAGAAAAAAATTTTCAAACCCTTCGGTATTTTCAACATTTTTATTACTTTACAGTTTCTTTAATGCGTCCTTCATAATATTCTGGAGGGATAATATTAAATTTGCTTTTTAAATAATAAGAATCACCATAAACTTGAAAAATTTTGCTTCGTCTTAAAAATAAAGAAATTCACTGATAAGGGCGTGTTTTTAGGATGATCTGGAAGTATGAAAAAAAAAGATAATCGTTATCTTTGAGTTGTTGTATGATGCAGAAAATGAAAGAAAAATGCTTATTTTAAGAGAGCTTCTTCATTTTAGATAAAAGGTCCCAATCTTTCCAAATGCGTTTAATATTTCCGCTGTTGGAGATAAGATTATAAAAACAAAATTTGGGCTTTCCGTTAAAAAAATTTTCTTTTGAAAATTTACGGATATGGGAATACAATTGTATTATAAACAAGAACTATTTTCATTTGAAAAGCCTTAGAGTACAGTGAATTAGTGCGGTAATTCACTGGAAGTTTGTGTACAACTTTTTGTACTTAAAAGTTGCCAACATTTTTGTATTTGTTTCGGCGATTTTTTTTAAAAGGAATATGATTTCCTTTCCTTAATTGATTCGATGAATAAGAAAAATATATTTACAATATTTTAGCCTCTTTTATTGTATTTTTTTTTCTATTTCAGAAAGAAGTTTTTGTCAGCAAATTACATTTTCAAGGAAAAAAAAATGATTGGGAATATTTAAATGTTCAATTTAAAACTGAAGTTATAATAACTTTTTTTTAACTAGCTTTATTAATAATCATAGTAAAACGATGAGTATCAAGATAGCCAATGAAATTTCTTGGATGATAATTGAAATAACAAAACAATTAACTTGAACTAAACATTAAACTTGAAAAACTATTAAAATAAAATTACAATTGGATTGTAAACAAGAACTTTTTTCTTTTGAAAGAATTTTAGAACATTATGAATTAGTATGATAACTCAGAAAAATTCTTTTTCAAATTGAAGTATTTAAGATTTCAAAAATTCTTATATTTACTTTTTTATTTATTTATTTTGAAAAGAAATCCTTTTTAAAAAAATAAATACGGAATCTATTTGTAATCAAAATACAACAATACACGTTTAGCTTCATTATTATGAAAAACAGTTTATTTTTTATACTTGATGAGTTATGGCAAAAAGTTTCCTTAACTCGATCACATTTTTAAATAACTGAATTAAAATAAATTTTAGGCAAATATAAATATTGTAATAAACCAAAATAATAATAGTTTTATTGATTTATCAGTGATAAAATTGAAAGCAAACTTGTTAATAATCACTTTGCTAAATTCAGTTATTTAATATTTTATTAATGTTAATAAATACATGGAGAAAATAGGAATTATAATCACATGCATTATGTATTTTAATTTTTAATAAAAGTTAAATAGTTTAGAAATTTCTTTTTGATATTTTATGTAGCTTCATTTCTAAGTCCATATTTATTTTCAGCACTTTATGTAATTTTAGTTTGACCACCAAATTTTAGTTTCTTTTTGACACACTAATAAATAGGTGTTTTTTAAAACTTTCTATTTTTCAGCCTTTAATATAATTCCCAATTCGTTATTATGATTATTATGTAATCTTATATTCAATTTTTTTATATAATTCTCCATTAGAAGGTGCCTTTCATTTTGAATCTCAATTAAATCAAAAAATTACTACCTAAGCTCTGATAATATATTCTGTTGCAATCCTGAACATATTACTCTATAGAATCAAAATTCCTGAATGATTGAAAATAAGTAAAAAATCAATTACAAAATCTAATCGCTATAAGCATGAAAGAAGTCAAGTTAAATGAATGAAGCATATATATATAAAACATATTTTTGGTTTAAGTAGAATGCAAGTTCGAAGCAGTGAAGAGAATTTGTATTTTTAATTCCGTTTTATTGTCTCTCGGGAGGCAAACACGATTTTTTTCAAAAAGGCACAGCAGAAGGCAAAAAAGGAAGAACAAATGATCACTAGTCTTATATAACATAGGATTTTTGGCCAGGCGCCAATTCAATGCACGTGTGACCTTTGACACATTTTGAAGGGTACAGAAGATATCACTTTCATTTGATACGTAGTACTGATGGCGCATTATTTTTACAAAGGGATTAATTTAACCGGAAGTGGAATTGGATCAAGAAATAAGAGAATATTTTAGAATGAAGTTACGATGGGCTATAAATTAAGATAAAGTTTTGGAAATTAATTTGAATTAAATTAAGAGTTTAAAATATCGTTACACACACATTATATTATATATATATATATATATATATATATATATATATATATATATATATATACAAAACCTCTATGTAACAAAATTACTTGGCTCTATTGATATAGAAACAAGCATTTTAACCATTGAACGAGAGCAACGTGATCACTTTGTATGGCATTCATAAGGATAAATAATCTTAGTATATTGGTTGATTCATACCCTTTTAATAAAAGATTTAATTATAATATTAGTTACAGTGTTTAGTTATTATTTACTGTGTTTATGTAATATTTATTGATGGATAAAGTGTGAAGTGATTTTTTAGCATTAATAACGCCCTCTTGCATGTGTTTGAGCTTTCATTGCTTACCAATTATCCTTCAATATTCATTTATGAATTTAGCCTTTAAAATACGACATAACATAGCTTTAACCGTTTATTTACTGACGAAATTTATAAGTCTCGTCATTATTTTCTTGGTATTTTTATAATTTAAACTGTCTAAGAATAATAAAATGGAATTTTAAAGTCCATTTCAATGAAATTCGTTCTTCAATTATTGGATGATTATTTCTTTCACAATATTATTTCTTTTTGGAAACTTGCTAGAGACAAGTATAAAATATAATGTAAGGCCAAGATGCTGCCTCGCATGTTGAAAATTATCTACGTGTTTGCATATATAAAATACTTATTTGTTTTGCATTTTGGTAAGTTCTAATTTTTTTCTGCTTTATATATATATTTATATTATGCACATAATTATTTGATAAAAATATTGTTTGACATTTTGCATCATTCAAATTACAATTAACATTTCAAATAATATAATATTAATATTACAAAAATATCTATCAAATCCTGTCAGGACTTCGAAATACAAAACTTTTTACGATGCTATTAATGACCTTGGTGATGACTTCCAATAAGAAATGTACAAGACTGCTTACTTTAGCCTGTATTTAAAAAGTTAGAACGAATTTTTTTAAATCCACTTTTTTTTGCCAAGCCAATGACCACGACCATGGTGATTATTTGACTAATGAACACTGTTGAAATTGCTAGAATTTGCTATACCCAACAGGAGTGAAGATACGATACTTTTTCTAGAACTTTCCTCGCATTGTAATAAAAATTATAAAAGACATGAGAAAGCTCAGAAGTCAGTCTCTTATTTGAGAGTAGCAGACGATTTCACAGACTTGAGTCAATAAACGAAATACGAAATTTATCTTCTGCAAGATCACCCTGAGCGCTTTATGCTATTACATTAGTTTAATAAATGAATTTCTTAAGTGCCAATGTTTATTGCAATAGATGCTCTATTTGCGCTCTGCCTGCGTTTTGTTATTGAGAAATCTTGCTTTTGTGTTGCACTCTTTTACGCATCATTGGGATTTTTGGAATTTTCACAACCCACACATGGGCTTCGTTAACATTCTGTAACAATTTAAAATAGTGATTTGCAATTGCTAGAGATTTTATATAAAATAAATAATAGTACAACAAATGAATGATAAAAACTCGAAACCGGAATTTATCATCCATATTCGGAAACAACACGAATATGGATGATAAAATTTTGTACGACGAGTTGTATGCATTTTATAATCTGATTTAAATAATCCACAATACCTCATACATTCTAACCTAATATCACATCCCTTAAATTAAAATGAAAGATATCTAGTATAATGCATAGTGTGATCCAAATAAAAAAGCATATGTTTAAACACCTACACCTCCTATACAAAAACTATAAGATGGACCTCAATTAAATTTTGTGCACATAAAATCTTAAATATACTACTTTGATTTTCGAAGAAAAAGAATCGCATTTTAACTGACAGATACAAGAGAAAATAGCGTTGATGGACAAATAAATTGCTGATTTTTGAAAAAATATTTACAATGACTTTCCGTTTAAAATGCAATGCTCTTAAACTGCATCAGCGGTACTGCTATCATGTGTCTTCATTGTTGCTTGTTCAAGAATAACAGGCACAAATTCTACAGCTCTATACATTTCAGTTGATTTGTGGCCCTTCCCAACTTTCACTGCCAAAGTTTCAATCTCTTCGAAACATAGAGGCATTTCCCGTATATTTATTATAATAAAAGAACTTCGATGCAGTCAGTATAAATGCCTTTAGCGCAACAGAAAGGCTGTATTTCTCGGGTAAAAAAATTGACACTGATCAGGTAAAATTAGTGTTTTAGTCACTAAAACCATAATTTAATGACAAATTGCTTCATGTACAATTATATAGACAGAAAAATTTGAAATATTTTCAATTTTTTGCAAATTATTAGAACAATAGCACCATTTTTCCATGTCGATCAAAATTATGGAATATCTTTTCTTTATGGGATTAAAACCATATACTCAGAAAAATAAGTGTGAACAATTAAATTGTCATCAGTAAGTCTAAAAATATAAGTTGTATGTTTATTCCTTGGAAGAAACACGTTTGAAAAACTTTCACGAAATCGAAATTTTAAGTGCCAGTATTTACAAAACGTTATGAAGAGTATTCATTTTATATGAGGAAAAATATAGAGATTTCTATCTAAATGTCAAAATTTAGGAATCGCACCTCATTTACCGATTCAAAAAAAACCTTACATTTTTGTATTGAAAGATTGTAATAAATTTCTCAAGTTTATTAATGGTAGTAAGACCCCGTATTTAATTTAAAAGCACCAAAATTTTATTTTCTAAAATTTAAATTTTCATAAATGACGTGTCTGGTAAAAAGACGGATTCCTGTTCAATTATTCTTCTAGCATGTAAATTCTGTGCAATGCAATTTTCTGAAAATTCTGTGTGTGATGATTGCAATGCAAATTTACCCCCAAATACTTTTTAATGAATTTATAAGTCTTTGAATATGTTTAGCTATTTGATTTAAGTGGCTACTCAATGAATTTTTATTTTAAATTAACATTCAAAAAGCTGCATTTTATTACATGCTGAAGTTTGAAGCAAGATTAATATCACATAAAATAAAAAGAATGTTTTTTAAACCGGTAAAATAAAAATTATTAATATATTATTCATTCATAATGTTATATTTTTAATTGATGAACTTTTCCAGTATATACTTCAAAAAGCGTGTTATTTAATAAAAATATATCAAGAAAATTTTTCCATTCATTGAAAAGTTTCCAGGATTATAGTACTTTCTAAAGAATTTTTCATTGTTCAATATTTAAAGAATATTAAGAGCAGCTAATATAAAAAGAATAATTCATGAAAACTCGATAGTGTTCGTAAGATGGTAGGGCAAAAAAAAAATCATGAACTAAATGTATAACAGATGTTGATTTTTCTGAAAAAACTTGAAAGAAAATATCGATGCTTTTCTTTTAATGAAAACAATAAAAAATATGAAATTTAATTACATAGCACAATTAGTCATCAAATTAAATGCCTTTTTTTCAGTTCGCTTAATAAAAATAACATTGTAGCTAAATGTCCAAATTTGTACAAACGAAAGGATGAGAAAAACAAATCAATGAATGTTCTAACAAGAAAAAAAATCCTCAGCAAATATCACTTTCATTAGTAATTACAAAACATCTAATTTAAAAGCACCAATCCACATCAGAATAAATATTGAAAAGTCACCACTTCATCGTATCATACCACTGTTCTTCAAATGCAAAAGAAACAGAACCGAATAGTATCTTCTTCACGAAATTAGTCGTTTCATTAGATGAACGGTAATTCTTAATTAATGGTGTGAAGTCATAATGAAAAGAGAGAAAAGTAAAAGAAAAAAAAAGAGTGAGAAAGTAAGATGGAAAAGAAAGAAGGAACGAATGGTGATTAAGAATCATTTGTGGAACTTATTCCAAGCAGTAAATGAAGTAAAATTCTACGACTGGTATATCTGGATATGTCTTAATTTCTCCCTGTGGGGTTAATCGTGAGGAAAATGCAAGGAATTTAATGAAATGTGTAATGCCTAACAATTGTTTTAAGTTTAACTCCCCTCCATTTTTTTTGGTGCAATTCCTACACCAAATAATTAAACATAGCTTATATATAAGTTGTTGCTCATTTACTCATTTGGCAAAAGGAAGCCGTGGAATATTAAGAGAGAAGAATTTATTTTTATGTCTTTTTAAATGACGTCCATTTGTATCGTTTTCGAATGGGTTTGGGAATGTATATGTATATATGTATGTACACATTCGGTTCTCCCTTTTCATTTTCGGTTATGATCTTTGGCGATGATAGCTGAAAATGCTCGCCATGCTGATAATTGCCGAGAAATATTAATTTTTAGAGAAGCGTTTATTATTCCTTTTTTTTGCTGGTGAAATAGAAAATGGCTGTATTTGTCTTAATGAAATATTGTCCTGCTTAGAAGAATATTGCTTCAACAGCAAAAAAAATTAAGGAATTGGATGCAATAAATTTTCTTTTAATTAATTTTCAAACATTGCTCACATTTCTATTGTTTTATTAAATTAACCTTTTAAAAATGTTCTGCTTTTTCACGATTAATTATGGATAATACATAAATTATTTATAATACTTTATGATATTTCAGAAAAGGTTGCTATAATTTTTCACAACTAATTATGGATTATATATAAATTATTTATAATATAACACTTTATGATATTTCAGAAAAGATTGCTATAATTTTAGCAATTAATCATGGATTGTTCATATATTATTTATAATATAATACTTGATGATGCTTCAGAAAAGTCTGCTATAATTTTTTGCATAAAATGCTGCAAATGCCCTTGAAAATGATCTTTACACACAGAAAAATAAGAAATAAGATTAATTAATATTTTTAGTTAAATTTATAAAATAATTAGTTTGACATGGAATATCCTTTTTTTTAACACAAAAGTCAGTGAATAAAACGTAACTAATTATCAGCATTTTCAGAAATTTTTGTGATGTATTTTTTTAAGATAAAAAAAAGTGTTCTGTAATTTAATTTCTATGTTGAATGTTTCATTTCCTAATTTCTTCTCTTTATACAAGTTTATTTTTCTTACTTTGTAATTTCTATATTTTTGGTATAAGAAACTAAAAGTAATATTAAAAAGCCCGAAAGTTTAATATAAATTAAAGGTAAAAAAATTAGATAAAAATTATAAAATGGCTTTTGAAATATAATAAAATAAGATTTTATTGATATTGCTACTTACGGACTTGATATGAATTTTTCTTGTTTATAGACAATAATACAAATGTCTGTATTCGTAGTTTGATTGCTAAATCTATTAAATTTGTGTCCCACTTAGAGATTTTATCATTCGTTGCTAAGAATTTGACGACTTATTAATATAATAAGAAAATTGAATTTAAGTAAATTAATATGTATCTAAATTTATTAATATGCTATCTGAAAAATTACTCAGATATATAAACGATTGAAATAAAAGTAAATGCATCACCAATTTCTTCAAACTGTAGTGACTAGAAACACTCTTGATTTCTTAGATTTCTTTATTTCTAACTGTCATGAATTTTTATATGTTGTTGATTTTGATGAATTTGTTTTGAATAAACTTTTAGTACCAAAATTACCCTAGTGAAAATTTCCATAACCTTGTTATTGTTGTTTCTTATGGCACTTGCCATGGACAAGTCCGCTGTAACGAAGACAGCGATTTTAAGTCGGTGGGGGAGCGTCTCTTGTTTTTTTATAGTAGCGCCATCTAGGGCAAAGAGAACGACTTAGCTACACACACGTCACAACCCTTTGTACTGGGCAGACTTCATTCACGCATTTCATTCACTCATCCACAGATCGTAATTTATTCCTGAATCAGAGAACGATTGCCCCTAATCCAGTACCCCCATGGTATTACTTTCGACATGGAGGACTTAGTGACCACGACAGATTTATACGCGCGTCAGCCACTAAGCACGCGGTGAATCTTCGGCCAGCGGGGTTCGAACTCGCAACCTAAGGGATGTAAATCCAACGCTCTACCAACCAGTCTTGTAAATCCATAGCCTATTCATAGCCTTGTAAAACTTATTAAAGATTTCAAAATACTGGTCATTTTAAAATTTCATCTTACTAAAGTGTTCAAGCAAATTCAAATCTTCCCAAAATTAACTCAAGATTTGAATTTGCCACCATTCGCGCAGTGAAGTGTTGGCAACCCTATTAAAAAAGTCCATTTGAAAGCTGTTAATTTAAAGTTAGTAAAAATGAAGTGTTACACGGTAGAACAAAGTGTTAACGCGCGATTTGAATTAAATAACTATTTCTTTATTTTTTTATATTTTTATGGAATTGTAAAGTACACAGGATATTGCTATGTATTGAATAACACATACGGCAAATGGCCTTCACGGATTTTCTGACATGACCACTTTTCTCGAAATTTTCCATGACCATTTTGCATAATGTGGCTGGATTTCGTTGATACAGCGTTGAATGTCCTCCTTCAATGCATGTGTCCTTGTGGGCGTTTGGCATAGATCTTCGACTTCAAATAACTTCATAAAACGAAATTCATTCAGACTTTCATTATATTTGAAATGTTGTTCAACAATGAAAACACGTTGTTCTATCGTGTAACGCTCTATTTTTACTAGTCCTAAGCTATCATCTGTCAAATGGTTTTTTTAATAGGGCTGCAAATACTTTACTGCACGGATGGTGGTAAATTCAAACCTTGCGTTAATTTTGGGACAACCTTTATAAATGATAAACTTTGTGGCTATGTATATATGTTCCGATTCTTCTCCTAAACAATCGGGCTGTATTCAAACAAACGTTGCGTCATTTTTATTTAAGAAAAGTGAAAAAATAAATACTATAAACTTTTTATAGTGTAAAAGCTAGTTCAATATTCAAATAATTAGATATAAATCCATATATTTCACTTTTCTGCAGTGACTTCAGATTAAATTATTCAAACTTTTTTTATATTCACTTAAAATCAAAATTTAAATATTTCCAATAATATCAATTTTTGCGAATATTTTTCTTAATTTTTTTTAATAATAATAACATGAATCTACGAAACTGCACTTTTGATAAGGGAATTAGTAGATATTCCGTTACTAATTCCGTTGAAATTTTGAACTATTCTACAGCCATTTTTTGATAATTCTGTTTTTTATTATTATTATTGGCAATGCTTTTTATCATCTTATGAATAGCCGACCACTCCGCCACCACTGAATGAATCAGTATCGACAATACATTTCATCTGACGTAAAAGACAATTTGTGAAATATTTATAATATTTTTTTTGAAGACAAGAATTGGAAAACAAGAATAAGAAAGAAGATGCAATTTCTAGAACACATTACCAGAATTTGGAAGAACATTAAAATAAAAGTTTAAAAGCAGATTATTAATAATTAAATAAGGAATAACTAATTGATTTAGTTTATTGACTTAGAAAGAACAAGATTTAAAGAACATTAGAACTTGTATTTTAAAAAAAAACCATCTGGCTTAATTAATATTCCCATTTTAATTTCAAAAAATAGTTTCGGATAATAAAAAACTTTTCCTGTATTATAATATTTGTATACAAAAATAATTATTACATTAAGAATATTAGACAAGAAACTAATTTACTCATGAGTAACGCCGGGTATATCAGTAAGTAAAAAATTATATGAACTATTTTTTGTACAAAAAATATGCATTATTTTTTAAAAGCTACATATAAAAACGCCATTTTTAACCGAAACCCAATTGGGAGACTTAGTTGTCAGACAGTAATGATAAATTACTTTCTAGCCTGCCACCCTTTTCTTGCTTTATCTTTCAATTTCTTCAAAAGTTTGCATGTATATTTATTTCTCTTCGCCATAAAAAAAATTGCGGTTGGTCTTTTTCACTTTTTTAATCCTTACTTTCAATGCCTGCATTATTTCCATTCAAATACAATTCAATGGAATCTGATGCATAATGCAGTTGATTCGTGGTGACGGGTTTGTTGGAGCATTGCTCGGCTTACTGTTTATTTGTACACAATAGTAAGAGCGATGGAAATAAAATGGCTGTATTGGAAGAATATGAGTTATTATTCATTCGAGGGGAATGCGAATTAAGACCTTTTTTACTTAGTTTCTTCTTTTATTCGTTTTTTTTTTATCATTGAGAAATCTTTTTTAGGAGGGAAGTTTGCTCGATCTTTTGTTATGTTTTTGTTTGTTTATTAAATGCTAATAATGACTCCTTTCTTCAATGTGCAATGAATTGTTTTTAAAATAAAGTGAATGATATTTCAAAGTTATAGAGTCGGATAATTATTTTGGCAAAGTTGTAAAAAAAAGATAGATAGAAAAATGAATGTGGAAAGTTGTTCCGTCGCTCATAATTTTAATGAAAGTTTTATGACTCTTAATCTGAAAATAACATTTTAAACATATTAAATTTTTAATTATTAATGTATTTTTTTATCTCCTCCTTCGAAGTATAAATCAGAAGTCATCAAAAATTCTACCGCTAGATTTTTATGTTTCAACTTCCCTTCAGCTTATGACTGTCTGTAATAGTTTGTGAATATTGACAGATACAGTTGAAATTGTGTGAATGTTCCTAACATCAAATTTGAATATTTCTACCAAGTTTTGAACAAATTCTTTTCAGAGGGAGTCTTGTTGTCTGTCTGACCAATTACAAGATAACGATAAAATATGAAGAAGTTAATTGATAAAATTAGGCAGTTGTTCAACAAATATGAGTTCAGAATATCATTAGCAGGGTATTGAAGTATTTTGAATCAGTCTTCTCATATAACAAACATTATTGTATATTTCCCAATACAGAATTTACTCAGGTATTCACAGCCGAATTATAAATGAAAATAATAATGGTAAAAAGCAAAAGTGACTTCCAGTGAAAAAGGAAGAATCTAAATTTTTAATTCTGATTAGAAAAATGAGAATCGAATTTGTTTTGTCAAATAAAAGGAATTTGAATACCCAAACCGAAAAAAATTACCGATGCTTCATATATTTGGGCATATTCTAAAGTTCATAATTCATGATCGTTCCATATGACGACAAGGAAACCATTCAGCAATATAAAATCTATCGTCAATGCGGACAACCAGCTGGAATCGATATGGTATGAGCTAGAAATGAATTTAATTTGATACTCATACGATATGGTATGGGCTAGAAATGAATTTAATTACTCGTATCTTCTCAATTTATGTTTATCATATCATTTCCTTTAGGTGCTCACCGAGTACAAGTGGGAAGGCTGAGGTTTGGGATGAAAGGAAAAGATAATTTGAGATGTATAGAAATGAGACATTCACTGAAAGAGAGCCAAATTGGCGTCGAATGCTCGTGAATAAACAACCTGAAAAATTGGAGGGAATTAATACTGCAATTGCAAATGCAACTACTACTTTACAATTGGTATGAGAGGCGAAAATAAGTTTTAATGCAAATTAAAAAGCTATATTTCTGAGTTAATTCAAGTCAATAATAAGAATTAATTTTAAAAATTATTTTTGACTGGGGTTGAAAAAAAGTGTAGCAAAAGAATATGAAAGTTTTTAAATTAAAAATGACAGTAAAGATTTATTTTTAGTATGTAACAATTAAAAAAATAGAATGTATTATTAATAAAAACATTGATTTCAATAAATAAAGTAGTAATAATTATAATCTTAAAAAATATTTATTTTAAGATAATAATTTCAAGTATATAATACAGTATATTAAATATAGCTATAAAATTAAACAATACGATCCAGAAATCACATTTTCTGTTATTTAAAAAGGACGATTTTTTTAGACTAAATATATTCGTATTTTTGTTAACAGTACAATAATTGAATGAATTAACAGTCTTAATCACTTTTTACACACAATACCTGAAGACAGAAAGTATGCACTATTTAAATAGCAAAAACAATTCAAAAATAAAAATTAAAGCAGTTTTGATTTGTATGAACCAAATAATAGGAATTAAGGACGTTATTTAAACATAATGTTGATAAGAAATCGACTTGGGAGAAATCATTTATTACCAAAGAACTCAAAAAGTTGGCGTAAGTTAATTTCAGATGTAGAAAAGATAAGAATGGAATGAATTTGATGGTAAAAGGCAGCTTCAACTCTTTATCTCACCTCAATTCTGTTTATGTTTTTGATGTATTCAGCTTAGTCTGCAGTATTAATGCCCTCTAACTATTCAATTAATCAACGATATCCATTTGATCAGTGTAAGCAATTATGAACTTATACACTGTGAAACAACAATCCTTCTTTTTCTGCAGCAGTTTGGGGCACCAGTTGCTGGAAAGAGGCATCAACTGAATAAATCACTCCCAGTTCTCTTCTTTAATAAAGAACATTTCCATCTAATTGCAATAACATTAATAATAAAACGTCCGAAAAGCCTTTTCCCGGGACAGGCCGAGACTATAAAGCGAAAAGGCATTGTGGATGTCATTTATGGGCATTAACTGCTAAAGATGGCGAACCTTCAATGAGTGGGACGGGGAGGTTGGATGGAAAAATTTACATAATGTTATATCTCTTCTCTGGGGACGGTGGGCTGGGTGGCGACGCCAGAAATTCATCTAACAAGAGGGCCATTTCAATAAGTGCTGCTCGTAAATCGTTCGGATTAGAAGCCATTTGGAGGCCTTGGCGCTTAAAAATATTTTTCCTGCTGCCTCCCACCCCCTTCAGAAATTCGATATTAATCCGGTTTCTCTGATTTACCGAGGATTGAATCCTAATCCAAGCATTCAGATATGAAAAGGGAAAAGTCTGTAAAATATTGCAGGGGAAGTTTGCAACGCTAAGACAAAAGAGAAAGTCGAGACTGGAGATGGTTAATCTCCAACGATTAATGTGAATGTTGTGATGATTTGTATAATCGGAGAGAGACGTGGCCCTCGCAAGAAAACTTGAGTGCTTGGATTCGATTCGAAGAGAGTGTCTTCTTTCTGATTGCAGTGATCTTTTGAGTGTTTGCATTAGAGGAGGGATTAGAATCATCGTGAATGTGCAATGTGAAGGAGGGATATGAATATGATGCTTTGGGGCACGCGTTTCCTATTCGCTTTATGAGGATGTACGACTTCTAACGGAAACTCTAAACGTAAGACCTGTTTGTTTTATTGAGGTTGCCATGGTGACCTCTTGGTTGAGTTGAAAACAGACGTAAAAGCGAAATTGATAAAACTGTGAAAAAGAAACATCACGCGGTTAACATGGTGATATATTCATAAATCTTTGTAGTGATGAAAGTGGCGTTGTCCGTTTTCATAAGCTTATTTTGATGAAAAATTTTGTTCATTGAATTAAAGCTTCTTTGGTTCTATTGATGCTTATTTACTTAATAAAGTTTTAATTCCTTTCGATTTTAGTTTATAGTTAACTTAAATTTGAACATGGATAGATTTGAAATAATTTGTGTAGGGAAAAAAATGGCATTTTAAGAAATGGCTAACGCTGGGTGGTAGTGAGAAACAAACTATAAATGTAAGTATATCAAATAAACAACCTAAAAAAGTTTAAATTTCATATAGTATGAGATATTTGCTTTATTGAAAAAAAATATTATCAAATTATATTCTTACTGTTCTACACTTCAGCATATAGATAATATATCTGAAAGTAAAATTTTCATTTACAATTTTTGTTCTTTTGTTATTTGATTTATTTTAAAAACACTTTTTTAAAACTGGAGCCCAAAAATTAAAAAAAAAACATTTTTAATAAGCTATATCTAATACTACTAACCATAATAAATATAATATAATGCTAAGAATAATTCTTTAATAGATATGGATAATTCGTATACCTTGAGTAAGTTACAAGAATAAAATTAAAATCTCAAATAAAAATCATAATATCGAATAAAAAAAGAGCTAATAGGGATTTGATCCCTTCTTACAGTTAAAAATTAAAAAGTCTTTAAAATCAAACGGAAAATAGGACGATTTATAAAGCGTTCGATATCCGCCGTCTAAATTGGCTGTCTTCTGGCTCTGAAAGGTTTAAAAGAGAAATAAAGAGAATCGTAGTCATCCTCCCAGTGCATCCCAGATATGCTCTGTAAGACTTATGGGTGTGCAGCTCTAGCTGGTTAGTACATTTTGCAAACTAAAGTCATCTATAAAAATTAAATTACTGCTTTTGTTCTCCTAAAAAGGGAAGCATAGAACAGCAAGCTGTCATTTATATAAATCAGAGCTGAAGCTTACACAAACCATTAAATCTCTGCTCCTATAATCTCATTCTTGGTTGATGAAGGAAATATAGAGGGTTTTGGTTCAACCTAACAATTTTCATGTTTTCTAAACAATTGCCAATTGGATTATTTTCTTCATCCAATAACCGTTTTGAAATTTATTGTCTAATATAATTTTTACAGTAATTTTAACAAATATTTTAAGATTTAATAGACTTATTATGGAAAGTATTTAAGCTTCTCTTCACAGTGAAGCTTCCCTTTTCTAAATATAGCTTTTTAATGAAACTTTTCTTGAATTAATAACAATACTCATGATAGCTTCCTACTTGAGAAATAGAAGCAAATTTATTTGACATCATTATCACATCATGTTAATAGAATAGAATCTAACAATTAACTGCATTAGCATAAGCAGTGATGTAACATTTCTCACTTACTTTTTCTTTTGAAGATGGACAATGCATTCCAAAATCATTTTGATAAGACCATTTTTATTCGTCAATTTATGTCATGTAGGGTTTGAATTAAAATAATTATAGTTCATAATAACATACTATCCAAGAACGTGTAGCTTATTTTGAAAAATAATGGACATGTGAAAATAGGCATTAAAAGAAACACAGTAATTCTTTATAATCTAATTTTTTAATATTAATTTTAGTGCATTTCTTTTCAATAAGGGAAATTAATAAGAAAATATTGCCCATTCTAGTTAATAATAAACTTGATAAATATACATTAGCTGGTAATTCTTAACATTTAGAGCTTTGAAGTTTCGGTCAGGAGTCCGGTATATGAATAAAGAAGCAAAAATTAAATTATGGTTCGTGAAGTCTAAAGAGTGGGAAATTTAATGCTGATATTGAATCAGTGAGTCGAAGAACAGTACAGATTCGAATTTCCCTCTTTTTTTTTAATAAAAAGTCTTTTCTATGAAACCGTTTAATAAATGTATATCTAAATATTGAATATTAGGATCTGCTATATCAGTCACCTTTATTCGTTCCAAGAATATTTTAAATATAATGGAATATAGAAAAACTGCAGTTTATGGAATTGTCTCCCAATAGCATAACTGCCTTCAGGTATTTTTTTATTTAAAAAAAGTTAGTGCCATTGAATAGTAATTTATAATTGAAGTAAAAAACATAAATTATACTAAAGATAGAAGGGTAATTTTAAAACATTATGCACATGCATGTTTTAAACATTGAATAATTATCAGATAATTCCAAAAATATATGTCTTAAATTCAGATAAATATTTTTACACATTTTTTTTAAGTTTTAAACTATTTATTATATATACCTTAATCAAACGCATAATTTCCGTTTTAGTATCCTAACGTAGCATTGAAGCTACTCATATTGTCAAGTTTTTATGCAATGAATTTCCTTAATTCTACTTTTTCAAACATTTCTCAATTATTGAATAAAGAATAAATAGATGATTCCTTATCAAAAACAGTGGAAAAAAAAGAAATAATAATGACGTCCATAAAACACAAATGCTTCCAATTCAAATTTATTACGGAACATTAAGGAAACAATTAATACAGATTTTCAATTGAAAATTATACCCATTAAGGGTAAGGACTAGTAGCAGGAGCCTTGAAAGACATATACCTTAACAAAAGGATACTTTTTTCCATTATGCCATAATTCTTTTTGATTTTGAATTCCTACTCAAAAATAAATAAGACTTCCATCCAACTCTTAATGCATGCAGCAGAAAAAGAGTCCCAGTAATAAAAGAAAAAGAGAAAAGCGCGAGACTCCCCCTTCAGTAGAAGCTCGTAAATTAAAGAGAAAAGAAAATTATTATCATTTTTTATTAATATTTTAGCGCCCGAAGCTCGAACTTGGCAGTCAGTTTCAAGAAAATATTCAGCCATCATATACTCCAATATGTTCTAATGAGTGATCCTTTGACAATTTCAATGGAGCTCAGAGTTATGGCCCTCAGTTTCTGTTCTAACAGCTACCCCTTTGATATACCGTTAGCTGTTGCGGGAAAAGAGCTCTAGAAGAATTTCGAGCCAAAGTGGTGTGTTTCGTTAAAATTTAATAAAATGAAAAATTATTTTAATACTAATATTTTCAAACTAAATATTTACAGATAAGATGCGCTTAAAAGTATATAAAAATATTTCGAAAAATAAATAACAATTTTTATTTATAACTTAACGATTAATTTAATGGCAAAACAAAGGAAGTAGTTTGTGATTAAAATACTTGATGAATCGGAGAATAGTAGATGTAAAAATAATAAATATAAATTTATTCATTTTTTAAAAAAAGTTTAAAAATTATTTACTTTCAGAAGCATTTATAAATTATATTTGAAATTAATTAAAAAAATTGTTGAGATTTAATCGTTATTCTGGTGATTCAATTGTTGAGATTTAATAGTTGCTGTGGCAATTTAATTGTTGAGATTTAATAGTTGCTGGGGCAATTTAATTGTTGAGATTTAATGGTTGTTTTGACAATTTAATTGTTGAGATTTAATGGTTGTTTTGACAATTTAATTGTTGAGATTTAATGGTTGTTTTGACAATTTATTTGTTGAGATTTAATGGTTGTTTTGACAATTTATTTGTTGAGATTTAATGGCTGTTTTGACAATTTATTTGTTGAGATTTAATGGCTGTTTTGACAATTTAATTGTTGAGATTTAATGGCTGCTGTGGCAATTTAATTGTTGAGATTTAATGGCTGTTGTGGCAATTTAATTGTTGAGATTTAATGGCTGTTGTGGCAATTTAATTGTTGAGATTTGATTAATAAGAAAAAAAGATGATTATACTACAATATATGTATGAAAACAATAAACTACACTCAAAATTTCATAAATATTAATAAATTAATTATTGAACTGATTAAAATAAATAATGAAAGGTAGTTAAAATTTTTGGAACGACATTCAAAAAAATGTGGACCATTTATTTTTGAAAACATTGCATAGCTAAAGGACTCAACATTATTTATATTTGGAATGAACGTTTCCTTGGAAATATTCATTTCTTATTCCAAATATACTCGGCTTTAAAAAATAGTGTCACGGATTTCATCAAAAAAAGTTTTATGGATTTTTTTTTCTAAGTTTTTTCTGAAAAATGTCAAAATTTCAACTAATTTTTTAATTTCAAATCCCTAAATTCTCTCCTAGGTACACACGTTACTCTCTACTCTATAATATCATTGATCCAAATTTGGAAACTTTGAATACCTAAGAAAGACCATGTGGTGTCTTGGCTTTAAGACCAGAAGTTCAAGGAATTGACATCTAAATCAACGAAATATCATCTGCTGCCTATGTGGATCTGATATGTGAGATATTGAGGTCAATGCCTTGCGTTTGGTGTCATATAAAATATTAAAAAGTGAAGGTCAGGTGAAGTATTATCCTCTTTATCTGAAATTGATTAAAAATTATTAGTCTGTGTTACGTCATAATGCGTATAGTACGGCTTCTATGAACGGAATCAAGATAGCATAAAATATATAAATCTATGAGTATCAAATGATCTCTATCATGGGCAAAAATTTTATTATGTAGATTGGATAGATTTTAGTTCAATAAAAGCTCTTCCAAATTATTTGCACTATTAATAAAGAATTGATATGTTATTAAGAAGAAATATATCTTTTGATAATGCAACACTAAAAGAGATGAATTAATTGAAATTAAATATTTACTTTCTAAAAGTAATTAATCTATTTTTTCCCTAAAACCAACAAAGAGATTAAAAACAATTTCTAAACAATACTTTTACGATCATATACTCATATTTCATTATTATTCAGCACAACATTCTGTTTTAGAGTTTCTTGTCATTATACATATAAAAAAATATTTAGAAAGACAATTTCCCATTTCAGGTCTGCCAAAAACAAAAAAAAATGAAAAAAATATATTAAAATAGATGAATTCTTTAAATATTAAGATGCACCTTCGTTGAAAATTTCATAACCCTCATTGACTATTTATAATTCATACGCGAAAGATTTATGCTAAAGAATTAAGTATCTGCATGCATTTACGCCTTATTTTCTTAGAATTAATATAAAATTAATTGTATAATTCCAGATAATTTAAATTTATTTATTCCGCAAAAGTAATATCCAAGAAATTAATTATTGAAATACTTTTTAACCCAGAAATTAAAGTGAAATTTGTGGATAATAAATTTAAATCCTTATTAAGTAGGAAGTAGATTTTCAAGACGGATGCGACAGGTGTTAATTAAATAAATTTATATTTAGTTGAACATACAATCAAAAAAGAAACACTTTCTAATATTTAATTTCTAAAATTAAGAAAAAAAAATCTATCTCTTACCGGCTAAGTTTAAAATCCGGCATTCCATAGAATGCCTAAGTAGTTTTAAATAAAGCATGAAATGATTAATATTTCATACATTTCCTAAGCAATCAATACAGAACTAAATGACAAAACGGCAAAGTAAACATTTTATGAGAGATAAAATGCAATTAAAAAAATTAAAAATTCACATTTTGATACTATAACTCAATTCCTGTTCTATTATTTAAGAATTCTTTTTTCATTTCCTTTTATTTATATAAAATAAAAGAATTTCAATGATATAATTTCACTGATTTTTTTTTCTAAATAACATTTGTATTTTCACAGAAGGCACAAGTTTCAAACAAAAACTTCATCTTTGATCTCCTTTACATACTTTGCCTAAATAGCCATCATTCTATAGAATGCCCAGAGATTCCATACAGTATCTAGGAAAAAAATATCTACCATATTCAAGTAATTCTTATATTTCATATTCTGACTAAAAATGTCGTGGCAATCTATAGAAAAAATGATATTTCACACAATGGCTACAAAATACCGGCTTATTTTACTTTAAAAAATAAATTAATTCTCCAAAAATTTATTACACAAAAATTCAATTTTATTTTAATATAGATAAACTTTTTGTTTGGTTCATATTATCTTTAAAGTGGATCACTCCAATAAAATATAGCAATTGTATCAACCGATTGTGGTATCAACATAGCATTTAACGAAAAAGTCAACATAAGAAGTATTGCATATGCAGCAACTATTTCTTTTGTATAAGTGAATACTTTGTTAATAATATTCGGTTTATCAAAAGTATAAGTCGATCATTCTGCTTGCTGACATAACCCACTTTTGCTCCCGAGATGGCCATGTTTCGGTAGACTTGCTAAATAACGGCCGTATTAAATGAAGGGACCAAGACAAAGTTGAGGTAATAAAAATAGCGGGAATAATATTAGGGTTGAGTTGAGGAGTAGGCTGGCTGATGAAGACATTTCCTTCGCTTATTGAAGTTCCAAGGTATCCTCTTCGTTTCACTTCATTTTCTGCAGAATGGATTTACACCACCAATGTGCAAATGAAACGGCCACTGCTACCAATGTTTTAAAGAAGTATTTTTACTGTTTCTTTTTGAGCAATGTTTGTTTGCGTGTGCGAGAGATGTCAGGTAAGTAATAAAATCGGGGAGAAAAATTATAAGCAAGCTTTTTTTTTTTTAGTTTGAGGCAGATCATTGGGTTTGTTGATAATCCTATTTTGAATGCCTCCCATTTATTTCTTCGGAGATTTCGAAAACTTTTCATGTTACAGATGCATAGTGCAGCGTTTTATTGTAAAAAAAAGGTGTCATATGTTAATTGTCAAAATCTCTCACAACTATGCTTTTTTTTATCATATATAAAATTGTGCAATTAACCCAAATTGAAAAAAAGACATACAAAATACAGTTCTTGATAGAAAAACTAGTTTATTATATTATATATTATATTGTGAAATAGGTTGAGCTGTATGGGATAAAGAAATATTAAATTAGTCTAGTAAAAGATAAAGGTTGGATTACATAATAATTACATAACTAGTATGATAACAATATTTATCATACGAGTTAAAGAGATCAGTTACAATTTCGAATAATTTAAATATTTTCAATTAATAATTTAGGATTAAATTTTTGTTAATTGTATTATTATCAAGGGTATAAGGATAGCATAAAGAGAAAGTGGATTGCCTAGCAGTATTTTTTAAGTTGTTTCAGAATCAAGTTTAGTTCTCAAAAGAATTAAATTATAAATTATTTCATGAAAATACTGATAAAAATTAATTGCATTGTTCTAAGAACATCTTGGTAATCAAAGATTTGTCTTTTTTTTATATTTACAAATAAAAATACAGAAAATATTATATCGTTATGTATAAGAGTTTATATAATAGCTTATTTTAAAAAAAAGTTAAATTCTTAAAATATAACAATCTTTTTGAGTGTCATTACAGTATTATTGATGTACAAAATTACACAGTATATTCTTTAATCATCATATATTTACTAATTCCTAAAATATTTAACACAAGCATATACTTTCAGTTAAGAAAAGGCTATGAAGACTTAAATTATATTCCATGTTGTGTGATTCAACAATTTTTTTTCTAAAAAAATTACGAGTTCTAAGGTTTTATGCTATATCTCACTTCTATTAGTCCTGTTCAGCAAAATTTGCATGAGATAATAAAAAAAAATTAACAAAAAATTTCCTTACTGCTACGACCAAAAGTGACAGAGTTATGAAGCTGAATTACATTATTCTAGGCCAATCAACGGCCACCTTAATCCACCTTAATAAACCACTAATCTTTCTGGTGACATCTAAATTTCCTTAAATCATATAAATAGTGTAAGCCTCATGTGTGTTAAATATAATTTTTTATGACATTTAAACAATTTTTCAAATAGAAATATGTTACTTCTCTAATTATTCAGAAATTAGTTGGCTACGTTAAAATAGACATGCAACGTGAAAATTGCCCTTCACTTGAAATGTGAAAAAGAGACATAATTAGTAAAATTGTGGTGTTGGTATAGAAAAGTATATGAATAGCAAAGAGAAAACATCGAAATTCAAAACCGATTATAAAAAAATACATCAATGTATAGATTTTTATTTCATAACTATTCAAAGACGTATTATAAATTCCGTATTAAATTGAGGAATATTCTGTACTAAAATCAATAATATCAGAAAGAAAATAAATCCTTGATCAGAAACAATTTTAAAAAATTCAATAACTAAAACCATTCCTATATTCTTAATAGATATCAAAGAAGAAGAAAAAAAGTCAGGTTTTAAAATGTCATTTGAAATGCTTTATGTATTTAACAAAAAAAGTCACGATTTAAAACCAAATGACATTTTACATGTATTTCATTTGTGATGGATGTTTGAATTTATGCTACAAATATCTGACTCAATCCAAAAGCATGAATTGTGAAAGATTCCTATTTAAAATTTTCTTAAAATTAAAACAATTTAGAACCAAACCTAAAACCTCCATCTAGAACGATTGTAAAAATTTAATGTTAAAAAGTCAACTAATTTTAACAACTTTATATCTAATCACAAAGTTTATAATATTGCTGTTAAATATCTATCACGAAATACTACTGTGAACAAAAATATACCGGAATGCTTAAATTTCAAATATATGTATATTAGAAATCGTTTGCAAAATTTCACGAAATATGTTCTCGACATATAAATATTTAGCAATATTCAGCATTTGATTTCATATTATCGTCTGAAAATAAATTCGTTTTTAATGAGATAAAAATTATTATCATTTTAAATTTGAATTATTTATTACTAGTCGCCTTTGGCGACCAGCCGGTTCGCCAATCTTAATGCACGTTAAAATTTTAATAATTAAATATTTTATGGAACTCCCATTTTAATTGCTTCTTCATCAAAATATTTTAAAACTTCAAATTTTAATAGTCATATAATTTACTCATAATATTATAAAGGCCTTCAGCCATAACGTAATAAGTATATCTATAATTTTCTGTTAGCTCTCGTAGAATTTATGATTTAAATTAAAGTGGAAATGATTCAAGTGCAATAAATATAATATTTTTTTTTACTGAAAAGAAGCATTTTTTAAAAATATCAGCACTGAAAACAGAGTCTCTGAGTATTTAAACCTTATGGGCACTAAAAAGTATTTTTCTTAATTTATGTATTATCTCAAGAATTTGTCAACGAAATTTTCTCAGATTCATCATGAACAGATCGATTTATTAACAATGTTTAGTTTTAAATGCATCAAACACTAAAAAAATAAACAGAATCGTTTGAAATAATCTGCCGAAAACCTATTAAACCTTCAAAACCAAGTCCGTATCCGTTGTCAACAATCAGAACACAATGCGCATGCGTGAATTTTCAACGCCAATTATGGTAACGCAAATGCGTGAATTTTATACGCCAGTTGGGGTAACGCTATGCAAATTAGAAATTTTTAATTTCCTTTATTCTGTTTTATTTTAATTCAAAAGTACTTCGGAATGAATCTGAAAGATCGATAAATTAACAATGTTTAGTTATAAATGCATCAAACATTAGGAAAATAAACAGAATCGTTTGAAATAATCGGCCGAAAAAATCTTAACCCTAGCCTCATTAGCGTGGGAAAAAAACTGAAGCCTAACTCATTTGGCGGTGGGGAAAATGAAAAGATTTTTTTGGCGGGAAAGTTATTTTTTAATTAATTATTAAAATTCTAATTAAAAATTTAAAAAAAGGGACCCCAGGTGCACATTCCCGACCACCAAGGTATGCATGTGCCAAATTTGGTAGCTGTATGTCAAACGGTCTGTAGAGCACCAACAGACACACACGCGCGCGCACACACACACACACACACACACACATTGAGCTTTATATAAGTACTAGCCACCTTTGGCGACCAGCCGGTTCGCCAATCTTAATGTTCGTTAAAATTTTAATAATTAAATATTTTATGCAATTCCAACTTTAATAGATTCTTCAGCAAAATATTTTAAAACTTCAAATTTTGATAGTCATATAATTCACTCATAATATTATAAAGGCCTTCAGTCATAACGTGATATGTATCTCTAATTTTCTGTTATCCTTCGTAGAATTTATGGTTTAAATTAAAGTGTAAATGATTTATCTACAATTAATATAATAATATTTTTTACTGAAACAAAGCATTTTTTTAATAATATGATTACTGATAATAGAGTCACTGAGCGTTTAAACTTTATGGGCACTAAAGAATATCTTTCTTAATTTATGTAATATCTCAAGAATTTGTCAACAAAATTTTCTCAGATTCATCATGAACAGATCGATTCATTAACAATGTTTCATTTTAAATGCATCAAACACTCAGAAAATAAAATGAATCGTTTAAAATAATCGGTCGAAAACAGGTTTAAAAAACTACTTAAAAAACGATGTACTTAAAACTATAAGCATATACAAAAAAATATATAACTAACATAAATACAATTTACTTACAAAAGCATGCAACTAACCTAAAAATAATTTAAATCATCCGTTGATAGTGGTTATCATGACAACAATCAGAACAATGCGCATGCGTGAATTTTCTTCGCCAGTTACGGTAATGCAAATGCGTGAATTTTTCTACGCCAGTTGGGGTAATGCTATGCAGATTATACATTTTTAATTTCCTTTATTCTGTGTTATTTTAATTCAAAAGTACTTCAGAATGAATCTGAAACATGGATTAATTAACAATGTTTAATTTTAAATGCATAAAACATTAAGAAAATAAACAGAATCGTTTGAAATAATCCACCGAAAAGCGTTCTAGCCTCATTACTGTTGGGAAAAAAAAAAAAAAAAAAAACTGAAGCCTTACTCATTTGGCGGTTGGGGAAATGGAAGATTTTTTTGGCGAGAAAGTTGGCGGTGGGGAAAATGGAAGATTTTTTTGGCGGGAAAGTTAGAATTTTAATTATTAATTAAAAACTAATTAAAATTTCAAAAAAATGGACCCCAAGTGCACATTCCCGACCTCTAAGGTATACATGTACTAAATTTGATAGCTGTATGTGAAATGACCTGGCCTGTAGAACGCCAACACACACACACACACACACACACACATTGAGCTTTATTATAAGTATAGATAATCAATTATTTATAATTAAAATAAACTCATTACTATCTTTGTAATTTTCTAAACTTTGCAGCATTGAAAGCACAAAACACTGTTACGGTATTTACACTTTAAGATTCTAAGGCACAGATTTTTTCTAGTCCATTTTTATCTCAAAATTTTCAGTCTTTTGAATCGTTATTACTGGATTTCGCCTATACTGAAAATACATTGTTCGCTTTGCAATGTAATTTGTATATTTAAAAAAGTTAAATTTTTTTCACTTTGTTAAAATGAGCAATGCTATTTTTGCTTGTCGATTTGTATTTTTCAATAATATGAATGGATTGCGTTAAAAAAATAATGCCTTAGAATACCTATCCTTCCAAACTAGCAATTTTTGTCAATTCGATAAATAATTTTCAATTGGTCGACTTTAAATTTAAATCAATTTTAAGATGCCCACAAAATCTTCAGTTCTAATTACTAGTTAATCGGTTGTAATAATCGTTTCGGTAACTAAAGCTTCGGCTGTTTTAAAGCGTATCCAGCAAACTTTTGTTCTTCTGAAATTGAAAAAAATAAAACGGCTTCATTCCAAAGTCATTTTCCGAAAGATTCGATGTAAGGTAGATTCAGGAATTTCCAAAAATCTTCCTTTTTTCGGTCTTTGTCAAACAGTTTCAACGGCTGCTTGCAAATGAATCCAGCTCCAAGATTCCTTTTAAACGCACTTCGTATAATTTTGTGGCGTCTATAATATTTATATAATATCCAATAGATGAAAAAAAAAATGCATGGGGTAAAATCAGGAATCAGTTATGTTGTACGGAATTACCCCACACAGTATTTATTCATTCAACAGTTCTCAGTTTGATTAAAAAGAATAAATTGATTAAAAAAATTGTTTTTCATATTAAAAAAAAGCCAGGTCTTACAACATTTGCAGATGGAATTTTTTTAGTGCTGCATTTAAAAAACAGGCTTACCTAAAAACCCAAAGGGCCGAAATTCTAAGAAAAGCGTCGATTCATTTCGATGTCGGATAATTTTTGAGCATTGATGAGAAATAATAAAGGGATGAGTTTAATCTGATACATTCTCCTTCCACGATGCAGCCAAATATTTCAAAGCTATCGCCCCTCGCTTTTAATTACAGAAAACAGCTGTACGCAGAATTACCGACTGCTTGGCATGCTTCTTTCTTTTCTGCTAATAAGTAACTTAAATATTAAACATCAAGTTCAAAAGTAATTTTAAAAAATCCAAAGAAATGTACCATTAATTTATGAAATTATAACTGTTGGAAAACTAAACTGGTTTCGCTTGTGTAAAGAAAAAAGCAGATACTTTCATTGTACTTATGTTGGGAATGATTCCTGATTTGCAAAATTAGCGGTTATCTAGGGTTACTGGTCTCAGATGAGTCGTAAGCAGGTCTATTAAAAATATTAGCTTTCATGCAAATAAAATAAGTAGTAAAAAATATGAATTCTATTACTCATAAAATATTACGACTATTATACCTATTTACATTGGATTATTAAAATCACTATTAAGCAAGTTTTAATAATTGATTATTTATTATATGTTGAAATGGTAATTATTCATTTAACTCTTTAGGCTATTTTTCGCTTGATATGACCCATAAAATGATTTTTAATGCTCGAGTTTTTAAGTTTATTATTTCAGAATAATTTATCATGAAAATTAGACTTATTTACAAATAAAATTATCATTAACTAATAATTCTGATTAATTCTTAGAGAACTTAAATTATTTTTTTACGATTCTGACAGTCATTTAAAAAAATTCCCCTATTCTGCACTGCTTCTTCCCGCAAATGTGAGAAAGCATTATCGCGTGGGATCATCAAAATGTCGATCAGATCGGAGAATTTATGCTCAGTGCTTGTTATTCGACAATTAGAGCATTTAACAAGCTCTTATGCCTGAAACGCCTTGAGTTTTGGTAAGATTAATTCATGGGTTTTGCGCCGAGTTAATGCGCGTTCAGATAGTACTGTTTTAATTCGTAAATTTTGATGAAAAAAATTCAATAAATACGATTCCATAAATTTCGCACTCACCAGATATTGTGGTATTTCCTTTTTTACCATTTCCGAGTTAAAACTGTTTCTTCTACCACCATTTTGAATCTATTGATGAAATGATGCGAAATTCTCTGTCAATTCTGAAGAAATCCTACGAAAGCAGCTCTAAATTATGTATTGATAGGAGAAATTTAGTTTGAAAAGATGCAATAAATATTTATATATCTATACAGTGATGATGTGAACACAAAATCAAGCCGAATTTTTTAATCGCTATTTGGCAACAGCTCGCACGTCCGAATTAATTACATTCTTGCTTTGGCAAAAAAATATCCGACGTTTTTTTTTTTTTTCATTTACATTTCTTGATGTGAAAAAAATTTGTATAAAACGAGAAATTTCGATTACAAATCCAAATCGTCAAAAACGAGAAGATACGACAAATGAAAATGTTGTAGAATCATTCAATTCAATCAAATCCATTCAAAATTAATAAAATAGAAGTGTTTATGTTTCAGTTTATGAATTATTACAAAATCGCCATTTAATTTCGCCACTTTAAAGTGTAGCTATATACTCTAAAAGCTCTATTATTATTGCTTACGTATAATTTAAAATAAGATTTTAAAAAACATGGTATCTTTTCAGGACAAGTTGCATTCATCAAAGTTGATAGACATAGCTAAATTAATCTTATTCATACCCGCCATTTCTTACGATTATTTCAATGTTATTTCAATTCTGCCGAACAATTTTGGTGAAATGCATCTTATAATATAAGCAAAAAGATGTAAATTCAATTTTGAGCTTTAAAAAATTTAGAATTATTTATTTTTGCTTTCTAACATTTACATATATATCTCTCAGTCATCAGAAAATTTTAATTTTAAAAATTAAGGATTTAGCTTTTAGTAATAGATGAAAAATTAATGTTAGCAGTACATGCAATTGCAATTAATTTAAATTTTCTTTTAGTACTGACCGTAAATATAATTTCTTATTACTAGCTGAAATGCGTAACTGATTAGCGAACTTGGATCATCTAGTGATCCTTTTGAATTTAGCGAGCAGAAAATGTAGCCCCTTCATTTGACCAGTAAATTATATCTTTTATTTAATAATAATATTTTTAATAATTTTTTTTCACAATAGTGTAATATAAAATAAGTGACTCGTCAAAATAAATCGAATTTTTACAATGAATATAGTCAAGAAATCCGAATTTTGGTGTCAGTCCCAATGGAAAATATCTTATACACAAATTCTAAAACTACTAATGCCTTCATAACTTCAAAATATGCTTTCTATAGTAGACAAAATTAAAATTTTAATGCACATTGTAAATTTACGACGGAAATAAAATCAGAAATAAGCATTAAAAAAATAGAATTTTTATAAAATCATAATTCAATAAAAAATTATTTTTAATCTTATCTTTTTCTTCTAATCTCAACTGAAATTAAAAACAAATCGTCTGCTTATTATTGACTTTCATTAAAATATTTTCTGCTTGCTAACCTGTTAAAGAAATAAATAAATCGAATGTTTAATCTAAGAAAGTATTTAAACACATTAAAAATACAAGAAATTAAAAAAAAAATCAAGATAACGACGAAGATTTTTTCTTTTGTTACTTTTATAAATGTGTACAATAGTGTTTAATAGTTTCTGATATTGTTCAAAAATTTCTGCAATAATGCTCAACAAATTCTTAATGGTATGTTTATATTGCATACTATAATAGCATTAATACTTGAAAGTAAAATCAAACTCAAGTATTTTTAAGCCTATGTATAATATGAATACAGATAGTCGCTTTTATATTCTTAAAACCATTGCTTTAATTAAAAGAAGTGTATAATGTAATGATAATTAGTATATGTCCAACTCTTCTGAATAAACACAACATTAAGAAATAAGCAAAAATCATTGCTTCCAATCTTTTTGGAGAATAAACTATGAATGCTAATTCCTGCTATTATGATGCCAGTTAATTAATTAATAATAGTAGTCTGCTTTGAAATTCTAAAACAACGGTTTCATTTGAAAGCATTTGACCATTAATGAATATTGTATAAAAAGAAATTGAATGAAGGGGAAAATAACTGAAACTGCCTTCATTTTTTCGATGAAACTTTCTTACATTAAGTGACACATAGAATGGCCTTTTTCTACGTTTAATTTTTCGACATAATGTAGCCTTTTGTGTCACAAAACAACGCATTCTAGAAGGAACATCCCATTATAGATTTAAGAACATAAACGATTTACGCCTTTTCTTTACCTCAACAAACACGCGTTGTTCAATATCTTGTACGTAATGGTCATTAAATTTTGTTTTCTTACCAACGGAAGCTCTGGTCTTGAGTTTTTCGGATTTGTGGTTTTCTTTTTAAAAAGGTGAAAGAAAGAGACAAAAAGGTAACTGCTGCTTCTTCCTTAATTTTACCTTCCAAAAGGACGATTTATTTAGTTAAAGGAGGAGTTTTCAAAACATAAATTCGAAAAAAATAATAAAGTAGTAGCACCGTAAATAAAAGTGAAAAGTGATTATTCGGTTACTTGGTGTGTGTGAGTATAGTCTCATTGTCGGTTTTACTTTTTTCTTACCCATCAAACTTTATTAAATTGAGGAGTGAAGTGAAAAAAAAAAAAACTGAACAACCCCAACTTGCAATTAGCAGTTATGCGACAGAAAACTTTTATCTACGTCAAAATTTCAATATGAATTATAATTCTAGTAGGGTTGTTTACGATTATTTAGGTAGAGAGAAAAGGGGTAGGGGAAAATGTACATGGTAATACCCAGAAAGAAGGCATGAGATCCATTTTGGGGCCAATCACTCAGTTTATAGCTGGGACGGAGAAAGAATTGCTGAAAAAAAGTGGAGGGAAAGCCTGTTTGAAGGGCAGAAAGTAAATTAGAATAGAAGTAGAGTAGATTCACAGATTATTTGGAATAAAAGTGGTATGGTGACAATACGATTTTCCTCTTTCTATTTGCAACTTTAACTGAGAGCTTTTAATGTTATTCCTTTTCGACATATGATACTGTAGACAAAAAAAATTAAATAGACCAAAAATTAAAAGGTTTCGTCTTTAAAAATAATTAGCATAACAAAATAAACTGCAATTTTGATGGAAATAAGAAAAATATTTTATTTATTTAATCCATTATTTTGAATTCATAAAAATGTCAAAAATATCACTCTGAAAGGAGTTTAAACCCTCCTTTTTTTCCATATAGATAACTTATAATGTATTTTGCCAGTCCTTAATAAAACTCCTCATATTAACTCTTAAATTCAAAATTCAAGCCTTACTATCTAAGAATAATTTTTAATCAAAAATCAAAAGGAGAATTATCCTACCAAAGATGTAGAAAATATATCTGTAATATCATATTATAAAACACCGTAGTACTGCTCAGAATTCAAATTACTTATTTATATTTGTCTTTTTCCTTTTCTTCAAGAGTATACAGTTTGAAAGAATTGGTTATGAAATGAATAATTTCTTAATAAAATATATACCTTACCTCTCTGTTTATTTTTCTTGAACACAAAAATGAAAAAACAGGCTGTATAATAATATTAAGTAAGACTTAAATTTACAAGTTTGAAATGCATTTATTTTTAGAAAAAAAATTAAAAATTTAAAGATATACATTTTTAATGTTTCTACAAAAACAAATATTTCTATAAACTTATATAATCTGCCATGAATAAATTGTTCAAGCGTGAAGATAAAAAGTTCTGTTTATTGCATCCATTTGAAATTATATTGTTAAAATTAATAAATAAAAACACACATTTCAAAATCGAATTTTTAAAAGCTGAATCGATATCGATTTCAAATTTTAATAAAATAAACATTAATTAATAATTAAATCATTATTTATTATTTTATGTAAGTTATTGCATTACTAAAATGTATTTAAGAGAATAATATAATTCTTTTATTAGAGATAGATGATGTATGATGCCTTATTAATTGCAAAATTATAAGTAAGTAAATACTTATTAATCGACATTATTAACAAAGGCTTACAATTTCATTGTAATTTTACCAAAATCGAATTAAATCAACTTCAATTAATTTAAAAATTAAATATTTTTCAAATTTTTATTTGCTTTGTCGGTTTAATAGTCCTAACATTTTTTTTTTAATATATACACTTTAAATGTCACTTGTTTTAAATATCTTTAAAATCATGGTATTGTAAATAAGTGTAAAATTTTTATGGGGCTAAAGTGTTCTTACAGTTTTTTTCCCCTTAGTTCAATAGAAAAAACAAAGTTTCTATCTATTTTAACTGAAGAAATATAATACACTCTAAAGAAAATCATTTTATAAATCCGTAATAAATTTTATGAGATCTTAAACGCTTGATTGTGATTGAGTTCGTCAAATGAATGGTTAAAAATTTTTTAATTAAATTTATCTATTTTTAACTTTTTTTTCATTTCTACCCAGCTGAAAGTCAGAATAAACAACGAATAAATTTTAGTTTTAATATAAATGTTCTATTTTTCTTCATAATTTTATACTAATTATATTTTTATAAATATTTATTTCCACTGAAATTTGTGCTATAATGATCACCTGTCATTTTTATGCAAATAAATATCCGCTTTAAATCAATGATCTTCTGAAACTAAAAAATAAATTCCTCTTAGACATAGGAAAAAATTAAATTTCTTGAGCACTGAATAAAATACATCTCGCATGCATTTCAAGTTCATGATATTTTCTTAAGTAATTAGAATCCTAGTCACATTAAAAAGAGGAAGATTAATATCTCCTTCTTTCACTTCTATGTTAAACATAGCTTAGACGAATCTAATGACTCTTGTATAGGTACTATGGTGTGAGTCTAAATGTAGCATTCTCTATTCCTTGTTATCTAAACATATATATAGAAAATAATATGAGTTTTTGATTGTAGTAAGGATGACAATCAAAAAATCACAAAGGTCCATTAAAAAAAAAGAGGAAAAAAGAAATCTCAATAATCTAACAAAAAATTGATTGAAGTTTAATTGTTTTTATATTTTGAATAAAAGTTACCACAATATTTTAGTCAACAAAAGGTTAAATGAAGTTTTCTATATCAAAGAATTTCTCGTCTCGGGCTGATCATCAACAACAAATTCTCAGAAGATCACAATTGGAAAAATTATAATTTCTCGCTAACTTTTAACTTAAACCACTTTTCCCCCTATCTTCCAATACTATTGGCGGCAGGTACTTCAGATAAACGACCAGTTTGATGGGACAGGCGCCAATTACACCGCCAAAAACACAATATGCCGTTTTGCCGGAAACACGACGAAATTTCAGGAAACCCGAGCTTCGTTATGACCGTTAGCTTATATTAATTACTCTAATAAAACACCCCTTCCACTACACCTCTGTTCTAATACGGACAATCCGTTCGATCACCTTCTCTTCCACCCCTCCCACCCTCTGCAGTCTCATAATTCGCCAGGAACCTACCAAGGTTTTCTAATAATCTTCAAATCTCCTGCCAGTAAGTTCCATTATTTTAATTACCCAGACCATTAGAGCTATATATATGGATGCATACATATATCCGACCAAGAGCATATAAATATAGAGGCATCTAGTTGAAGCGGATCTGCCGGACATTAATATTTAGCGATTGGCAACACGTATTGCGATGCAGCGTATTTTTTTCGCCACTTATTAATTTGTGTTCTTGCAATCTGCTGGTCTCAATTAAAACGTAAAAGGTTTTGGCGCGGAAAAATTTTTACAGAAAACTTCAAGTTTGGCGAGCTTCTAGCTGTTCTCTCCCGTAACTGCAGGAGAATATTTTTAATTGTATTACCTTTTAGAACCGGCTGGCAGAAATATATGAACTGTTTTTAATTAAAGACTTGCCATCAGGTGTTTTGCCGATAATGGAAGTTGAAAGAATAAAAATTTTTGCAAACCATATCTCCTCTATTCCTGTAATTGCATGTGGCAGCTTTGGCACGATAGCGGTCTGGACTATTACTTTTTATTGCACCACGTAATGGCCGAGAATGCGAATACTGAATTTCTTCTATGAGTTATTTCACTATTTTGGTAATGAGACACTGTTTTTGATCTCTATTTCATCTAAAGAGAGCACTGAATTTTTTTAAAAAAAATGGTGTAAGGGTTTGGAGAGGAAAGGGGATTGTTTCCCAATGCATTAAAATATTCTGAAATTATTATCTTCCATATCTTTTAAAACTTTCCGATTAAAAAATAATCTTTTTTAACTGGAGGCATTAAAAATATAGGCAACTGTACTTAGCTGTGCTCTTATAGTAATCAGTTTTAAAAGTCTTCGCTTTTTGATGCAACATCTTTTTCATTATTAAACAGATGTTAATTTCCTTATATCTTCAAGACGAGCGTGTATAACAAATATTTTATCTATGCTCAAGAAGTTCCTGAATGGAATTCGATTAACTTAATTCATCTGATTACTTAAAACAATGATAAAATGATGAAGACGGCATATGAGGAGACAGTCCTTACTCTCCATTACCCCAAAATACATCTGTGGAAGGATGTTCAGCTCACTTTAGACGTAATATACATCATAAATGATAACTCCCTGTCTGCGAAATGGAATCATATACTGTTTATAGAGATATCATAACTTTTAATGATCAGAGATATAGTGGTCAATGTGCTATACTAATCAAACATCGAAGAAGGATCTACCATATCTAAATGCATAGAAAATCTGGTTCTAGTAATCAACAATTTTCTTATAGTGTTCACTTTCGAAATTCAGACAATTCATCATGGTAGCTTTATTAGAACAATCAAGAAAATGATTATAATTCATTTAAATGTCAGGACATCTTTCCTAAAAGGATTATGCATCTTGGTTCATTATCGACACAAAATGGAAGACAAATTTTTTTAAAAACCTGCCGGAGTAACATTTTATCATCCACGGATGGATTGAAGAGATGGCGGCATAAAAAAAGAAATGACGGTGAAAAGACTCGGAAAAGAAATCGCTATTAATCCACGAAATTCTACAAGTCCTTTGGCTCTCAAGAAGATCAGTTCAAAATCATTGATTTTTTTTGCTAAACATCATTCATATGAAAGATTTGTACAAAGAATACTTGATAACACGACAGTCTCAACAATATTTTCAAGAAATGTTAAAAAAATTAAACATTTAATGAATAAAATGAATTTATGAATGAAATTAGAATGAACATTTAATGAATAAAAAATTAAACATTTGAATGAATATTTTTAATCCAATATATGACATCAATTTTTCTATTTGTATTTAAAGCGAATGGGTAATACAAGTGATGATTTGCGATTTTTTCTACTATCCTTGTATATTTACAGAAGTTATCATTTTTAAAGTATTTTGGATGCATTGATCATTCGGATGTAGTGACCACTTTGGATTGGGATCCAAATTCACTACAGGTGGCATCAATTGCATTAGTAATATCCGGATTATCTATGTTAGATAATTAGGAGTCCTTAATTATCTAACATATGGTCATTTAAAAAAATGATCGTCCATAACAACATTTTACATATTATTATGAACATGGGTCTTTCAAAAAGAGCCAAGCTCTAACTTAATCTTGATTTTGAAATCATGATTTAAGAATAGAGAGAAGCTCTGTGTTGAATGTGGGTCTAGTGCCAATTAAATCTTACTTTTTAATCCAAATTTTTCACTTTGATTTGGAGTTGAAAGAGCGAGATAAAAATATAAGATTAATCATATGGTCATAGCTCAGAAATACAGATCCTTAACTAATACATCTCAAACAATATAACACATTATTGATGCTACATAAAAATATCTTAAACGTTATCTTCATGGAACATATATCACATATTTACACAACCTAAATTTGAATCATAATAACATTCTAAAAACATATCAAATGCATTCATCTGTTTCTAATCACTGCATATCTTTTGCATACATTTTAATGAAAGTATATTTTAAATCTTAATGAAACTGTTAAAAAATATTTACTTTTCGTAAAAGTGAAGTTTAGTGTGCCCCTTGCTGCGCCAAGGATGCCAAGTCCGCAATAAAGATGGCGGACAAAATAAACAAACACTTCTGTTCAACAGTTATGGTTACCACTTTATGCATTAAAATTATGATCTTTAGTGATAAGTATTGTAATTTTTATTTTAATCTAAGATTTATTTAATCTGTATCTGAATTTTTTATTAAATTTTTTTTAACATTTGGGATGACTATCGCTGTTTATCTTAACAATTTTGAAGAAGTTTCTCAAACCGGCTACGCCGGTCTGTTGTATAAAAAGCAAAACTTAGAGCACACGATGCCTGTCGGCATCTGATGAAAGCACCAGGCAGAATTTTTTAACTTAAAAAAAATAATAAAACAACATCCGACGGCTTCACTAGCGGCGGGAGCTGGAACCTAGCAGCTTCGCCAACACATTGAACATAAGGACGGTGTGGATAACAGGAACAGTGCATACAAAAAAACATCCTTACCTAACTTCATCAACTCGTATATATATATATATATATATATATATATATATATATATATATATTCCACTTACCCTTCATCCATTCTGCAGATTCAAAATACTTCATGCTATCCTATTCAAGAGACATCCATTCTTCCACAATTACCGATACAATAAATTATCAAGAGAACCAACCGTTAGAGCACCAAAAGAATTATGAGAACTGCGAAGAATTCCATTGCAGATGATTTTTAAATAAAGAATGCAGACGGTTTCGTGAAGTAAGAATTCAGACGATTTTTTAAAGCGCATTCTGACAATAAAAAATTGAAAAAGAATACATATTTTCTGTTCGTATAAAAATAAAATTGTAGTTTCTTATTATTTGTAAAAAGTTTTTAGTTATAATAAAGAACAAAATTAAAATCTGTAATCGATATTTTTTTTATTATTTTAAATTTAACATTTTTCATAAAATAGTTGTAGTTCATGCACAACTCAACCATTAAAAAATAGTAAACAAAACAGCATTAGGGTTGCTAGAAGAATGTTCCATTGGGTTGCCATATTGGTGACAAACTCAGGAGGCACACTAATCTTCATTTTAACCCTACTTTTTATTCAATAAACAATTTCTCTGAGAAATAAGTAAATTGGTAGAAATAATTCCGAGCTGTACAAAAAAAAAAAAAAAAAAAAAAAAAAAAAGATTAAAATTCGATTTTTGAAAAAGAAGACTTAAACATAAATTTCAGTGGTATGTTTATAAAGAATTCTCAAATAGGCATGGCTAGATTTGTACAACGACAAAAAAAAAAATCATTTGCAATCGCTGCTTTATGCAAGTAACTAACCACTTTACTAATTTATTCTTAAATTGTTTGCTCATCGAATTGTCAGATTTTAAATCTTTTCAATTAATGTAGTGGATAAACTTTAAAATATGCACACAAAAAAATTAAATATCATTATTAAGAATAGTAAATCTTTATTCCTAAATTTCATCAATAATATTACTATATTAATTTTTTTAACGAAATTAGAAATAAATATTAAGTTTAAATGCAAAAATTGGAGAAAAAAGAAGGAAATGCTCAATCCGGCCTGAAGATTTTTTCAAGGGTCACCCTCAAACAGGGATTTTTTTTTTTTTTTTTCATTGAGGGGTCTGACTTTCCTCCAAAATATTGACCCCTCATGACCCGAAAATTCCAAGAAATTCAGGTTTTGGAGATAAGAATTAGTATCATAAAATCAAGGACAATTAATTACACCAAAATAAATAAAATATATTTCAAAAATTTAAATCTAAGCAATACTACAGCAATATTGAATCAAACCAAACCATAAAAAGAACATTTAATCACAAAATCAAAAAAACATTAATAAAATATAAAATCAAACAACATACCAGTTGAAAGTAAAAATTCCATGAACTTTTATGAAGAAAATAAACCTATAAGAGCAGACCATAACAAAATAAATTTAACTTTCCCGCGTTTAAAACTGAATACGCCTATAATGCTTGATCAAAGTGCCACGAAGTCATTAGAAATACATTGAACGATCTCAGCGCCATCTATTGAGTTAAAAATTAAAAAGAATAAACTAGAAAAGATAACTTTAATTGTGAAAAAATAGTAGAATATATGTTAGAAAATAGATATACCTTCTCTAATATTATAAGTTAAGTTTTAAATGAGATAATTTTTACTTCAATATAAGAAATTTTGCTATTACAAATTTTTTTAATTCTCTTAAATTGTGAGAAAAGCAAATTTTTGAAAACTTTAGAGTTTTACTTAGAATTGTAATTACTAAATTTAATTAACTATCCTTATTTGTTCCCTATTCTAAAATTTCATATAAAACCGATTAAAGTTTACATTCTTAACTTGTAGCACTGGCAGTTATAATTACTACAGGGGAAAACATTTCTTTAAATACTTTAAAATGATCCTGAATAAAATTAAAGATGAGGATAACTTTATAATCAGTAGTAACAAGGAAGTTCTAAATTTTCTATAAGATAACAATGTAAATAAATTTAATACTTATAATTTAAAAAATTTGTACACAAATCTACCTCGTGAAAGATTAATAGACGTCTGTATTTTTATATATGACGAATATTTAAATAGAGATATTATTAATAAAACTTAATATTTGTAATTTCCGCTTAATATTTTTATCGTAAATTTAATATTTCTGACAATTATATTTTTATCAGAATTAATTTTTTATAAATAAGTAAAGGAAATTCCAATATGAGCAGTTTTTTCAAATGTTTTAACTATTTTTCTACATTACTATGACAAAAAAAAAAAAAAAAAAAAAAAATTAAACATAATTTAATAAATGATTGGAGATATATTTATGATTTAATTTTATTAATCATAGATAATGCTAACGTTGTTATTGATTGTTATCTAAAAGATTTAAGTTTAACTGAAACGAACTAAAATCAACACAAAGGTATCTATCTGGATTTAAAAATAGAAATTACTAATAGATAAACTTTAGTAGGTATTTACAATAAAAGGGATGAATTTAACTTCAAAGTAATTAAACTTAGTAATTGCCATTGTAATTTAAACTTTACGGTTTTTCAAAAATTTGATTTTCTTACAATTTAACAGGAATAAAAAAATTTGTAGTAACAAAATTTCTTATATTGAGCAATAAACTATCTTATTAAAAATTGAACTTCTAATATTTTCCCCAAAAACTTTTGCAATATAGAAATTTTAATAAGAGAAGGTTTATCTATTTTCTAACATATATTCTACTTTTTTTTTCACAATTAAAGTTATCTTTTCTAGTTCATTCTTTTTAGTTTTTAACTCAATAGATGGCGCTGAGTTCGTTCAATGTGTTTCTTATGATGTCGTGGCACTTTGATCAAGCATTACAGGCGTATTCAACTTCAAAACGCGGGAAAGTTAAAAATATTTTATTTTTGTCTGCACTTACAGGTTTATTTTCTTCATAAAGTTCTTGGAGTTTTTACTTTCAATTGGTATGTTATTTGCTTTTATATTTCATTGATGTTTTTTGTTTTATGATTTAATGGTCTTCTTGTAGTTTGGTTTGGTTCAATTTTGCTGTAGCTTGCTTTTTTGCTTTAGTGATGCTTTTTGTGCCGTAGTCTTGCTTGGATTTAAATTTTTGAAATAATATTTTGATTATTATGGAATAATTTATTGTCTTTGATTTTATGATACTAATTCTTATCACCAAAACTTCTATTTCTTGGGATTTTCGGATCACGAGGGGTAAATATTTTCGACGAAAGTCAGACCCCTCTCTGAAAAAAAAGTCCCTAGTTTGAATCCCTGCCTGAGTATGACTCTTGTAAAAGTCTTCAATCAAAATTCATCATTTTTTTCTTCAATTTTTGCATTTAAACTTAATATTTATTTCTAATTAGGTTAAATTCATTTGTGTTTTAGATCTAGCAGCATTAGCGCTCTCTAAATACGTTATATCTTTTTATTTGGTTTGATTCAGGAAATATTTACTTTTAATTTAGTTTCATAATGATTGCTTTTTTCCGTTTATAGTTTCTTATATTAGTTTATATGTCATCTTAATTAAATCATTATAATAAAAAAAATTGCTGAAAATAAAAGTTGTCATTCTATTGATAATAAAGGAAATGGAGATAATTAAGATATTAGAACAGGTATTGGTTTTATAAATAGTAAAAATACTAACATTTCCCTGTTTTCTCGGAATAAATTCAATTATTTCTAATAATAAAACAGTGTTAATTTATTATTAAAAATATCTTATAGGTAATTTAATATTATAAATGTGCAAGAGTTTAATATTAAGAATTTATTGAAATAATATGGGTAGAATGTGCTACTCATATTTTGTTTTATTATGAAATGTGGATGTATATGTATGTAATATGAAAATTATTATTATGCACATATTTTCAAACCAGAGGAAGTGACTTCTTTGAAACTATCTCGCTTGATTTCTAATAACGTTATTATATCCCCTCCCCCACTCCATAAAATTGTGAATCTGCACATGACAGTTGGCAAGGTCATGAGGGTCACAAATGTTTTTATTTTCAGAGATCCGCACATGACAGTTTTGTGCCTTGTAGTATAACAAATTTTTATTGCATATGCACAGTTTACGTACATTTGCAGTAACACTTCTTTCTTATGCAAGTGCCCGTCTTTCTTTATTCAACTGAAATCAAAATTTGATACAAAACTACAATTTTAATAATAAATTTATACGCCAAATTTTATTTATTTAAATCATTGCACTTTGAAGTTATTACATTTATAGTCATGCGAAAGCACAGAACAATAGATGGCCAATCCCTCGACGGATTTGATTCAAAATTTTAAAAATTTGGATCTACACAATAAATACTAAACATGTTTTATCTGTCTCATTTGTTATGTTTAGTAGTTATCATATTCACCTATACTTAGACAGCCGGACGAACAAACTTCCTCTGAAAGGATTTAGTTCAAAAGTTTATAGAAATCTACAAATTCAGGGTTAAATTAAGCACCAAATTTTATCTGTCCAGCTCAAAGTAATTTTGAATGGACATGTATGCAGAACAGACAGATTTAATTCCCTAAAACCTGTCTTTCGAAATTAGGGCAATCTGAAACGTAAAGATTAATCAAAGCTTGAATTTTTGAATTTTTTCCCATCAATTTTGAATTTGTTGATGATTACAGTAATTTTTCATCACATATTTCACATACTATAAAAAAAGAATTCAGTCTAGAAGATCGTTAAAATAGTGTCTTTTAGTACTTCAGCGCATGCAATGTGTTTCATTGTCCGAGTTATTAAATCATAAACAATGATATCATTTGGAACAAAAAACAAAACCGTTTATATATCATGTAGGAATATGCATGTATTCAAATTACGAACTTAAATTCAAAAGTTTTATGCACAATTCTAAAACTTAAATTTCGAAATTTTCATAATTCTCAATGCTTTAACGTTAATGAGCTGGAAAAAATAAGCATTTTTGTAATCACGTCTCTTTGTCTATGTAATATGCATAAAAATTTGTAAGCCCCCTCCCAAAAAATAAATGCACCAAATTCCTGTACTTCCTCGTGGAATATACGATCTTAATAGTATATGTATCAAATATTATAATTTTCAACAAATATTACTACATAAAAATTCGATATCTACAGAAAAATTATCGAACAAAATACGGAAAGATATATTTTTTGTGCATGAGAAATACTCCGCTGAGGTATGAAAATAAATAAAACGTCTCTCCGTTGATAAATATTAGATAGAAAAATATTCTCGATTTTTAAGTTTTGCATGTCTCCAAAATAGGACGAATATTTAATAATATTGTAAAAAATGTTGCCTGATCTTTTTCAATTCCTACTATTAGTTCACACTCTCTCTATATATATCTTGTTCAAATTTTCAATCGTTAATAAAATACTTTTTATTCATCCACTCAAGTTCAAATACATTTTTTGTAGTGGATGACACTTATGTTAATACAGTTTTTTCAAATATTAATTAAATTTTCCAGTAATTTAAATTTTGTCACCAAAATTGCCAAATCCATCGCCAGGTCGCCAAATGGTTCCCAAGTTTGTCGCCAAGCTCTGAGATTACTGACGCTACACCAGAGCATAAATCCAGTAAAACTTTATATATATATATATATATATATATATATATATATATATATATATATTTATATATATATATATATATATATTAATATAATAAGTAGGAATTCAATAAAAAAAATATTTTTTATATTACTTGTTTTCACGTTAGTTCTTACATTCTCGTATACGTAGTATACTGAAAGTATATCAATTGCCAAAATATCCGAACTGAGCTCGGAAAATATATTTTTGGAAAATGTCCAAAATTCCTTTTCTGTGACAAAGATAACTCATAAACGCTTTAAGCTATACTGGCGAAATTTGGTACACTGTCGTTGCACCAAATTTCCAGAATTTTATAAAATTTTGAGTAAAATCTGTTTAGAGGAAATCCATCTGTCCGACTATTCGAATGTAAATTAACACCATGATTACAAAGCGAAAAGATCTAAATAGAAAATTCGGCATACATATTTTACATATATACTATAGACACCCGCCAAATTTTGAGTCAAATCCAACAAAGAGTTGACAGTCTATCGGTCTGAACTTTCAGAAACATGTAAACACCGTAATTCAAGATCGCAATGATTAAATATATCAAATTTGGTATGGGATTTTGCAATCAAAATTACAGTTTTATGCTAATTTTTTGTTTTTGTTTTAATTGGTTACAAAAAACGTGTGTAAAACAAAAAATTTGATTTTTAGGTACTATTAACGGATTCCGGGGATCAATCATCAAAGAATTCGCCAGGGATGACCCGATAGATTTAGTAAAAATGCTGAATTCACTTCTAAAGTTGATATTTCATAACTATTGTATGTCGTTGCCTTGTAAGGCGTTTTTGGCATACAAGTTTATTAGAGAGTATGCGAGACAGTTTTGAAGAGCCTACTCCCACTGGTTTCGATTGTAATCAAGATTAATTATGATAAATAGAATAAGAATATGTAAGGGGGAAAGGTTTTTAAATATTAATTCTAAACTGAATGTCCTTTTATACATTCTTGATTAATGGTCAATTTTCATTTATGTCTTCTAACTTTACTGGAGTAGCATTGTTTTTTAGACGGAAATGTGGTTGCAAATATTTTACCAACCCCAAAGTAGTAGAAAGTGGGGAAAGTTTGAATCCCTGTTCTAAACAATGATTCTCTTTTCACTTCTTTTGGTTCCTTAAGCAAGTTTCTAAAAAAAAATTCTCTCTAAAAGAAACAGAAGTATTAAATAAAAACTTTGATCCACGTTTGGTCACGTTTTTTCGAAATTCTTTTATTTGTTAAATATTGACACTTGAATTGAAACTGAATGAATAGATTTAAATAACTTCTCAATCGTAGTATGAATGCTTAAAAAATTCCAACATGAAACAAAATGAAAAATAATAAAATCTTCACGGTATTCCAAAATAAAAATGCTAAATGAATGCTCCCACTTTTAGCAGGGAACAAAAAATTTAATCAAACTTTATGAAAAAAAAAGAATCGTTTTCCGTTCTACTTTCAAAACCCAGCGGTATTTGCATCTTGTATCATCTCCTTTGTTATTTGCTTAAGAAATTAAAATAGTATTGAAGCTAAAAGGGCTCCAAAAAAAGTTCATTTAACCCCATATTTTATGACCCGATTTCACCCTGGCGCCAATCGCGTTGCGCTTTTGAGCCAATAGGAAAGTAGCAAACGATTCGGAGCGATGGAAAGAGAAAAGGCGGGAAAAACACAAAGAAATCTATTCTCGGCTTAAGTCTTTGTGTCATAAAAGGGCGAAACAATTACTGGGGTTCGAACCGAAATACGAACGGATGGATACCGATTTCTCGGGTGATATAAAAAGGAGGTACGGATCCTAATATCGGTTCTGGGCTCCGTTTATTGCCCCGAGTAATGAAGTTCGTGTTTGTGGTAGTAGGATTTCCTACCCCCTTCTTTTGGGATATTTTCTTTGGAACCCCGAAATAAAAGGGGTTGGAATGACAGTGTAAGGGCAATATTTTTCGATCTTCATGTCAGATCTGTATTTTCTTGAAAGAAATTGAAATTCATATGTACATTACTAGAAATAAAACATTTTATGTGAGAGGGTACAAAACATTTATGACCTGTTAAAAAATTTTTAATGATTATTTACAAAACTCACAAATTAATTTTTTAAAGTCTTATTCAAAATTTTATAATTTATTAGAATTTGAGATATAAACACACGGAACCCTTAATTAAAAATGAAGTGAAGCTTTCTATAATAATGATCAAAATGTATTCCATACTAAATATTTTGTAGAGGAAAAGAAAAGGATAACCAAATTGGATGTGTTTGATATAATACTCAATTTTATAATATTGACATAATCATATTACATTACTGTATTCTTCGTCAAGAGCAGCGTTTTGTGTTTGAGCCTTCGATAACATAACAGAACATGAAGACTAAGTATTATCTGACACTATTTTTTAAAAAATCTTTGTCGCTATTGTGTGGGCAGGACCTTCTTATCAATTCAAGCGTCTGGACCTATAATATAGCGCCTCTTCAGAATCGTGATAAAAAAATTTGCTGCCTATGGGCCAAAGAAAATATTTATGTACTTGCAATTTATAACATTCTTTGATAAAGCCCTCTATAAAGGATTATATAATAAAATTTGATGTATTATTATTATACAACACACATATACCTATTTTATCACTGATAACGTAAGCAACTTCTATTGCAAGCATAGCTTATGAATGAATATTATACTAGCACAAGATCCATTCTCTGGATAAACTGCAAGCATAGCTTATGATTTTCTCACTAATTGTCTTCATATGAACATTTGCAGACTGATATGCGTAATTATGAAAACATTGTAATGGCAATAGCTGATTAGATAAAATCCTACTCTTATTTATATATTTACCTCATATTTAAAATCATAATTAAATCAGTTTCAAGAGCTTTTGTTTGAGCATTTGTTTCTATTGTTCTCTCGCTTTTCTTTGAAGAACTTATTATATTTTAATGAATACACTGTGTGGAGAAATTTTAGCAACACGAAACCATTCATTAGCTTTTCTTCAATCAAATATTTAATTATAACTAAAATAGTTAAGAAATTACTATATTTTTGTAGCGCTCTGTTTTAAAAAGTTTTTAAACATCTTTATATAATCATGGTTTTTCTCTTTGTTCTTGATAAACATCTTCTTTATTTTTTTGTTTCCCTGTTTTACATGTACTCACGGATTACTGAGGAATAATTGCTTATGAAGTTCAGAATTTTTTTTCCAACAGAAAATTTAAAAAAAAAACTAGTGCTAAAGTGCTGCTTGTAAAAATGGAGTAAATAAAGCAAAGTTACTTCTACGACAATATTCTGTTCTTAATTATGTAATGAATTTTCTTTCAAGCGTATCTAATTTCTGTGAAATTGAGAAGATGTTAAAGATGACTTTACAGTTGAAACATGATAATGTCTTTCGTCAAGTATTTTTTGGGGAATAACTATGATTTAATAATCCAGACGTGCCAAATTGGAAATATTTCTCCTAACATTAACTATCTATTAACCACAACGTAACTAGTTTTCCAATACACACATGTCACCATAATATAAGTCAAGTAATTCACTATGAATTATGCTCTTTTCTTGCAAGTATAAAATTTTAAAACGAGATTCGGTTTTTCAAGGAAGTATTTTTTTAATCTAGTTTAAAAATTTGAGCTAACATATGTTTACAGAGAATTATTTATAAAAAAAATTTAAAACGAATAGGAAATTTAGGATAATTATATTTTAAATGAAATTGTTTTTTTCTATAAAATCTGTGCCACTGTGGTTTCATAAAAATACTTCATACATATTTTTAAGTAAGTTTTTATGCTGTTTTTTCTTTCTTATATGCGAAGTATATAAAGTATTATAATTTTCACAAAATTAGAGCTCGAGAATTTTACCAATATCCACCGCCTTGAGCTTGCAAAACAGATTTTAGAGAATTATTTGTGTTTGTGAACACGATAACTCAAAAATGCTTTGCGCTAGAATGAGGAAATTTGGTATATGGCTTTTACTTCAAATTTCTGGAGAGTTCCAGGTTCGAGACCAGATTCCACCGAAGAATCATCATAATGACGAATCCATCGCGGCCAAATGGGCCTCCCCCCCCCCAGCACATCGCGAAAGCTTTTAGAAGGGTCGCTGACGAAAACACCACCCTAATCATCTGCTCACGATTCAAAATTATGAGGTCAATTACAAAATAGTCTTAGTGTTACTTTAAAACAGGGCATTGGTATAACTAAATTAAACTAACTTAGCTCAGCAAACCAGAAGAATTTAATTAATTTCTGCTCAAATGGCACTTCTCAAGAAAACCAAGACAGTTCAGTTTCGGAGTCCATTTTGCAACTTGCAGAAAGAAAGGAGGACACGATTTCATTGCACTTCAGAAGTAAACTTGAGGCTATATCTAAGATAGCACGGGCAATCACATTTGGCATGTGACATTCGTGTCACATGAAATGATGCCAATATAGAAACTTAAAATTTTGTCATTTTGGAAAAGTATCCAAAGCATTAAAAATTAAAAAGAAATATCTAATTCATTTTTAATAAACATCTTAGAGATATAACAATTAAAGATAAATGCTTTAATTACTTGGAAAAAATAAATAATATCTTCAAAAATACTGACGGAAAAAACTGAGGATTTCTCTTAACAAATCATTTCACTGGAAATCTCATTCAAATTATATATCTGTCCATAATTATAATAAAAATTTATTCACATTTTCTCATTTATAATCATAACATTCATTTTTTATTTTATATTCGTCATTATTAAAGAATTACCAGAAATATTATATCCATAAAATACATTTTAAAGAAAGAATTAATATTAGCATAAAATTTCTTTCAACTGATAATAATAATTATCAATAATATTGATTACTATTTTTTGCTTGCATTCTTTTTTTATAGTTTATATCAAAAGTGTTAAGTACAAGAATTATTGAATATGAAAATTAGAATTCTGATGACAGTTTAGAATACTTTTTGGATAAAATTTCAAATATATGATTTCCTGCGAATGCATTTATAATAAAGTATATGAAAATTATTAAAAAAAGTATGTAAAGTATTAAAAATATAAAATGTAAAGTATATGAAATTTATTATAAAGTATATGAAAAAAGTAAATTGTAAATTTAGTCTTGACAGAAAATTGTTTCAATCAATATATTGAAATTTTCAATTTTTATTGTAAAAGAATTCATAATTTTGAATGACAATATTTTATAAGGAACATATTTATAAATTTTTGTTTTAAATGAAACTAGACTCATCAAAACACAAACTCTATCTTTATACAAAGATTATATAATAAGTATTGATATAAGATCAAAATTAACAATCTGTTTCATGTAAGGAAATCTGTGCATCTTACTAAAGAAAATAGACAATATTGAGTATGAATTCACAACTTCTTTGAATCAGGAAATTTGAAAAACAGCAGAGTGTCAATACTTGTATTGAGGTAAGAGATATTTTCTTTTGTAGATACATTATGGCTTCATATTAGTGATTAGATTGTTTTTTAGAGTATTCAGGATAAATAAGAATTATCATTTTTAATTCCTACGAAATTACTGTTCTAACTTTAAATAAACATTAAATAAAAATTTGCACATGAAAACGAATTAGAAAAGGCAAAGATTTTTTAAATAAAACCTTACTGAAATAAAGTAAACGTCTCTAAGTAAATTTAAATATTTTACAATAAAATCAGTTTTCTGATTTCACAAACGCATAATAAATATAATTGCGCATTTCGTCTATTTTATAACTGTACATTCTTTTAAACCAAAATGTGATGTCCTTCCCTCATTCATTTAATAGCCTGCTCAGTGCTTTTTCAAAATTAAATTGTTAATCAATCCAGAAAGAAAGAAAGAAATTAAAGAAGAAAGAGCAAGCGCTGTTGGTTTTAGAAATATAAATATTTTTAATTAAAATCTTCATTAAAGCTTTAATTAAATAATTTTAAATCAAATCAATTCAATTAAAGCTTTAATTAGTTAATTAATTCTTTAGAAATAAAAAAATGATTTTAGTTATATAAATATTTTTAATTAAATCTTCATTAAAGCTTAAATGAAATAATTTAGCTTTAATTAATTAAATTAAATCTTTAATTAGGTAATTAATTCTTTAAAGTTTTATTACTAAAATAATTAATTTTTCCGTTTGTAAATAAATGGTGTGTGTTCGAAGAGTTAATTTAGATTCTATCCTAAAGCAATGACTCCTTTGGGTAGCATTTCCAATTCTACTACTATCGGAGATAGAATGAATTAATGAATCTTGATGTCTAAAATTGACAGAAATTAGTCTCATTTTTAGGGGAGTTAAGTTATTTCATAAAGATTTAATTTTGGGTTGGTAGTTTCATATTATTCCTAAATGCCGTTTAATAGCTAATTCGAAATTGATATATATTAAAGCATTTAAAAATGGATTTTTTTTTATACTTGTTGTAGAAAATCTGCTTGGAATGGCTAAGCAAAGAGAAATCAAAATTGTTGCCAAATTTATAACAGCTATTTCCTAATGTTACTAAAACAAAACTATTTTTGACAATACATATAATGTATTGTTACTTGAAAATACATATAATATATTGTCAAATAATACCTCAGTTACTTGAAATTTTTAATTCACAATGCATTATCTTTGCAATTCTTACAAAAACAGTTGACGTATCTAACAATAGACAATAGCTGAGACAGAACTAAGCAGAAATTATTAAAGTATAAACAGGGCTTCAAATAGTCAATTGAATTTTTTTTTCATCCCATTTTAGCTATTAAATCTAGATATAATTTGTTTGCTTGGAAGTATCTGTCAATTAAATTACATGCTTTCGTGATCATTTTTAACACTATCTTTTATAATTTTCAGTATTGATATTTTTAAGATTTAAGTTATAAAATTTGTATAAATGTATCTTATAATTCGAAACATTCAGAGCTGCGCCTAAAATAAGTGAAAATTACATATAATTAAATAAAATTTACTTCTGCCATTTCTAATTCAGGTGTTTTCCTCACCTCATGCCAAACGTATTTTGTAGTCCACCCTCTGCCAAGGAGAGCTAGCTAACCCTTCCTCATGAGTGAGGACAAGTTATTGCTACCGACGTTCATAGACTACAAAAACGAAAGCAAGTCCCGAAATAATAAGGCAGAGTCGTAAAAAAGAGCCACTGCTCGGACCTCGGACTCGCCAGGGAAGTGACCGGCCACCTTTCGCGTCAGCTGTTGGTCTCATGATAGAGATCATCAGAAGGCAGCTACAGATGGCAGCAATACACGCACGCCGTTCTTACTTTCACACGTTTGTGTTTCGACTACTGGCACTATTGAATGTCAAAAACGATTTTAGGTTTTTATTGACTCTGAAATCGAGTGTGAGAAGTAATGATATGAGAAAATGGTAGGAAAAAGAGCTGGGACAGAAATATTTCGATGGAAGGAGTAGGGATTGACGGAGGTTGGAAATATATAACAGTTGACACATCCAGGTGGTAGGCAAATAAATAATGCATTGCGAGGTTTTCTTTTATTGGTGGAATAAAGGAAATTGATAGATCCTATAGAGTAGTATTTAGTGTAGGATATAAAAGATTGAAAAAAAATCCTCGCCACGATCCCCAAAATGTTTTAAAATTTTATAGCTAATTGAGAAGTTTTCAGCATTTATGGATTTTGTAAAATAACATTTTATGGAATGATATCGTCAATGAATTTTTAAGAAAAAAATAATACAATAATTTAGAGTAGTTCTTTATAAAATATGGAAGGTTGGGCAAAAAACATGATGGTATGATATAAATACGGTATAATAATTGATATCAATGCGTTTAATAATTTAAAATGTTAAATAATTATCTAGTAATAGAATATTTTTTCTTCATCAATATGCAAATGGTTGTCATATCTCTTTACTATCGAAAGATTAAGATAAATTGAAAGCAATGAAGTGCATTTATTTGATTTCAAATCACATGGCAAACGGACTTGTCCTCTAACACTTAGCAAAACTACATCCCTAACTTTCCCTTTCTGTCATCTTGATTCGTTCAATGTTACGTCACTTGATAAACGGAAATGGCTTTATAAATGGCCATGTTAACTACATCACAACACTGTATCTTTTTTCTTCTCTCTTTCTAATTAGCTTGATATCACATCATATGATAAATGGAAATGCTATGTCCTCTAATATATAGCTACATTTCATGTCCATTTTCCTCTAAAATGATATACAATTAATTTCAAAATTAACTTGGTGAAGCGCATTTGATGGTTATAGAGTATTAATTAACCCGATCTATTAAAAATATTTACTAGTAGAAAGTGAATCCTAAAACCTTTTTTGATGATCATATTTAATCAGCAAAATGAACTTAATGTTGAAATTGTTTTTATGTATGATTTGCATTATCAATATTTCTTATATTCAGAAACTCAAAAGCACGCTTTATTTAATTTTCTAAATGTCTGTAAATTGTTATTAGAATAAAAGAATCAGTTTAAAAAATATACTACCAAAACAGCTGATTAATCCAAGATCTATATTTGAAATTTTAAACATCCCACGCATATAACAATAAGGGAAAAAAACTGCAAATTTTCAAAATTAATATTTTTAGGAAATGATAGAAAAAAATTGAAAATAAATATTTTAATTTCTTAGAAGATTGAAATCTAAAATAAATCTTGTGGTTCCTAAACTTTAATAGTGTAATAATCCGTTCCTTTTTTAAAATGAAAAATGAAACTTTACATTCTTATTAAAATTTACATTTTTCAAGTATGTTAAAATACTTTAAAATGTATTAGACAAGAAAGCTATAGTGAATGATTCCGAATATTTTAATTAAAATATTTAAGTCAAAATTCCAAATGTCTAATACTCACATATTAACAAATGTCAGTTATTTTGTGATTTTACCAATTGTTTTCTTTAATGATTCTGAATAATATTTTTACTTGTTAATGATTAATTGCACAAAAGAAGGATTTAAAGGCAAATAACATTTCATCAAGATAACAACCAAACGATCTGAATGACTTGCAATTATATAATCATAAAATGTAATTAGATATTTCGTATTTATCTCAAGATATCAACGCCAAAGAAAATTGGCGAATGATCAGAAATCTCGAATCATAGGCATTTAAAGACAATTATTTGGATGGTGAATGGACAAATTAGACCACATTGTTCTAAATCTGAACATGCGATTTTTGTTTTCGTTTTTTTATGATAAAAAATACCATTCTTAATCTTGTGACCTGAAAATTAGTTACTCAGACTTTAAAAAATATACTAATTATTCTTATTTCTTCTCTAATAAATGCCTCAACATGAATTATATTATTTCATTAAATATTAAACGAGAAACGGTTATTTAGATCTCTAATAGAATCATATCTTAGACACAATTTTATGTACCTTTTTAGACCATTATGAGCAGTATTGAAAATGCATCAAACAAATAAATAAATGCTTCATAATTTAAAATAAAAATATGTCTGTACATAGCTAACTGAAATATATAATGTAACTTTCTAATCACATATTGTTAGCATTATGACTGATGCAACAAGATTGGTTTAAAATATGTATTACTTTTTCCTTTCAAAAAGATTTGAAAACAAGTTCGGAAGTTTGATGAATTAGCGAAAATTGTGGAAATTAGCTTTGAAGTATTTAAAAAAAAACCTAGACAGATATCCTCATCAGTTACCATCTTTCTAAATTATAATTTTACAGAAATTCACTTGTGAGTACAAATACTAATAGCTGTTCTTACGGACCTAAAAAATCCCCCCGTTCAGGAAAAGAACCCCTTTGGTGAAAGGAGATTTTGTGGATGAATGAGGTTTTAATGGTATGCAGAAAGGAACTATGTTTTGTTTCAGAACTGTTTGATATTTTTGGAGATTTGTAATGTATTTAGGAATGATTTTATTTGTATACTCATATGTAAATTGTAAAGGCATTAGATGTGCTTTTCGTTTTCAGATTCAAAAATAAATGTATCTGTTAAATATTTTAGGAGGTTTGTATTGTGATCGGGAATGATTTTATTTTGATACGCATGTGTAAATTATAAAGGCATTAGATGTGCATTTCATTCAGATTCAAATGTAAATTCTTTTTTATTTTACTGAAAAAAAAACGAATTTCTGAAAATCTGTCCGTATTAAGAAAATTAAGTTTTGCTGGAAATAAAGTTAATTTTTTTTAAATTTTTCTTCTCTTCATTTCACTGTGCTTTATTGGCAATCTTTGTATTTAGGATGCTTAAAGAAAATTGTTTTCTTTCAATTACATGTTATAATTTAAGGGTAGGTATATACATGCAATAGTTTTTATTATTTAATAAATAATTAACAAACTGCCCATGGATATATGCTAATAATGTGTCAGCACAGAGCATATTTAAATTATTTCTTTAAATCATTAAGTTATTTAAAGTTGCACACAAACGCTATTTCCAAAGATGAAATCGATATTTTTTTCAAATGTTCAATATCTTGCATGTTGCCTTTTCATTTTCTGAATACTATATATTCATATAGTTTAAATTCTAATCTTAAACAAAATAAATTTTCATTATCGCTTTAATCATCTTGCTTTATTTGTCAATTCTTTACAAAGTTTTTTTTAATTTTGTAAATAAAATTTTATATTTGTTCTAATGCTTTGAAACGTTTAAGTTTGAAGTTATAAGTTCAGCTACAAATAAAACTACAAATTTGTAAGGAACATTATAATATGAAATGAATATAGTGATGCAAATAATTTGTTAGTTTAGAATTGAATAATGAAATTGTTGCCTGAATAAGTTAATATGAGAGTATGTTTTGTGGCTGCATAAGTTAACATGGGAGTATGTTTTGTGGCTGCATAAGTTAACATGGGAGTATGTTTTGTGGCTGCATAAGTTAACATGGGAGTATGTTTTGTGGCTGCATAAGTTAACATGGGAGTATGTTTTGTGGCTGCATAAGTTTCAACCACAGAAACTTATTCACATAACTTTTCCCGAAATATTGTTACTTTCAAAAATAAATCGCAACAACTTTTACTTACGATTAAACAAAATCATGTTAAATACTTTTTTATGTCAAATAATTGAAAATTTATTTCCTTTATTATTAAAGAATCCCGCTTATTACTGTCATCATCATTATTTATTATTTTATTTTTACTTAAAAACATTCGTATTCTTTAGAATGAAATAAAAGTTTATAAAAAATTTTTTATGAATAGTTAATAATATTTGAAATTTTATCAAAATTATTTCATAATCAAAATATTAAATATTCGTGATTTTTAACTATAGAAGTTATCACTGAAATTTAAAAAAAAATGGACAAAATATTCTTCTTCAAATTTTTTTTAGAAAAAGAATTTCTAAATAATATTTATATCACCAGTTCAAACTAAACGTATTTGAAAACTACTGTGAAATATTCCGAGAGATTTTACATGCTTTTCTTCTCAAAGAGATCCATGGCATTGTAACTGAAAAAGTATCTCTAGAAGTTTTAAATGCTGCAATTAACTGAATAATTTTATAATAAATATTTCTCGTACAAAAAAATTTTCAAGGCGAAATGCTCGTAGAATTCAATGTACTGAAGCTAGTAAAAAAGTGGAGAAGATTTTATTAAAGGATTTTCATGATCACAGAATGTGAATCGCATATTTGTATGCCAATATTCGAAGGAATTAAATAAGTGTTAGTATGCATTAATACTTATATAACTATATATTATAGGACACTATAAGTATCTATCATATTCTTAATAATGAATCATATTTTTTGAAAGGACTTCTGTGAGGAATTCTAGCAAATAGTTTAAGCACAAATATTTGAAAAATATCCTCACATTTAATTCAACTGCAATGCTGTGAAATTGGCTGATGTGGACATTCGATTTTCAAAATATTTCAACCATGATTCTTGTATCTGACAAGTTTGAATTTGTAATTATTGATTTAGCCCCAGGTTCACATGTTTATTTACAAACTATTGTTTATGGTTAATTTCATGTGTTTACATGCGAAATCTTATTAAAAATTAGATTCATGTTTTTGTCTATTATGATTTCCTGCTATGTTATTTTTTGGACCATTTATCCTAAAGTCTTTAATGCTTTCTGGTTCATTTTTTAAACCGCTTAATAAAGAAAGTATATTTTTAAACTTTATAAATATGCTTTTTAATTTATCGGCTTTCATATTAATAAAAATAATTATTAAAAATTTAATAAGTATTTTGATATGATTCGGAAAATAAACCACCATGCTTGAAATAATTAAAGTGAATAAAGTGCAAATTATAACTGTAGAAATAATAATACATCCTGAATTTGAATGTACTTGTAAAACATGAAATATTACCTATCATTAATCTGTTTCAGGGAAGTATTTTAATACATATAAACACGAGTATTACATTAGAAAAATAATATTTATAGAGACATTTGAAATAGACCAGGGTCCAAATTAGTCTAAAAGTAATTAGATAACCAGTATTCTGTCTGATGATCTCAAAACCAGTATTCTGTCTGATGATCTCAAAACCAATATTCTGTCTGATGATCTCAAAACCAGTATTCTGTCTGATGATCTCTCAACCAGTATTTTGTCTGATGATCTCTCAACCAGTATTTTGTCTGATGATCTCACAACCAGTATTCTGTCTGATGATCTCATCTCACAACCAGTATTCTGTCTGATGATCTCATCTCACAACCAGTATTCTGTCTGATGATCTCATCTCACAACCAGTATTCTGTCTGATGATCTCATCTCACAACCAGTATTCTGTCTGATGATCTCATCTCACAACCAGTATTCTGTCTGATGATCTCATCTCAAAACCAGTATTCTGTCTGATGATCTCATCTCAAAACCAGTATTCTGTTTGATGATCTCATCTCAAAACCAGTATTCTGTCTGGTGATCTCAAAATTAGATAAACTAAAAATATATCATTTAGAACTATATAACAGCATACATAGTAGCAGAAAATCAAGATAATATTCAATATTTAATACCATTAAAAGTTTTCCAAAATAATTTACATTTTATAACCAGTGGGAGTTGTCTACCCAAAACTTTCTCGCATATTTTCTATTAAAATCGTTATCCCTGAAAACGCCTTCCATGGAATTGGCGTACAATTGCTACGAAATATTAACCTTTGGTGTGAATTTGGTATTTTTACTGTATTTATTGTGTTATCCTTATCGAGTTTTTTGGCGATTAATCCCTGGTATGCGGTTAATAGTATCTTAAAATCGAATTTGTGTTTTAGATACATTTTTTTCCAACTGATTGAAACAAAACTTTGATACAAATCACACTTGTAATCACAGAATCCATGTCAAATTTTATATATTCAAGACAGTGCTCTTTTGTGGGTGTTTACATGTTTCTGAAAGTACAGACCTTATTGGATTTGGCTCAAAATTTGATGGGTCTCTACCCTATGTATGTTAAATTTGTGCACCAAATTTTATTCATCTAGCTCTCTTCGTTCTGTAGTTATCGTGTTAACTTATGTTCGGACAGCCGATTAGACAGACTTGCCCTGAGCGGGTTATCTCAAAATTTGGTAGAAGTCTAAAAATTTGATGTAAAGACCGTATACCAAATTCCATCTGGCTAGTTCAAAGCGTTCTTGAATTATCGTCATCGCTGACATACATACATACATACATACAGACAGACAGACAGACAGAGGGAGGGACATTTTCCAAAAAATGTTTCTCATATTCAGGGAGATCTAAAACGTGGAGATTTGTCAAAATCTCGAGTTAAAATTTTTTGGACGATTACAATAGCTTCTCTATACTACGTATACAAGAAAGTTAAAATATGTTCTCATAATATTATAGCTCGAGCAAGAAAGCACTAATAAAACGATAGTTTCTAATTAAAAGAAAAGATAAAATTGTCAGGTTCAATATCAAAATTAACCAAGTTATTATACCTTTGTTTTAATGAAAGCTTTATATGTTATAACGCTTTTTATAATATAGCCATTTTTTTTTCTGGGAATAAATTAGCATAAACACAGAAATCCGACTTTTAAAAATGGAATATAATCTAAATGAATTTCGACTGCTTATAAAATTTGTTTTAAAAATATAGCACTTTTTAAAAAAAAATGTAAAACTAAAAAAACGAGATCACTTTTTATATTTGAAAATATTCAATATTTAAACATTGATATCGAAACTTTAGGTCGAACTCCCACTTTTACGTTGTAAGATTTTTCAACGAAGTCAAATATGAGAAAAAAGAAAATTGCCTAGTTTTTTTATCATCACGCGAGCAAAGTTAAAAATTTGGTATTTCTTTGTAAAAATAGTGTTTTACAGAAATATACGAATTTTGGTATAACGCTAAAAAACAGTTCGCGCTTTATTCGTTGAATTCTTTTTTGCATAACAATGGCTATAATTCTCCCTTAAAAATCACACATGCTTTCTTTGCTTTTGACAATTAGAGCAATACAAAAGAGTATGAGTAATTTTGGAGGGGGGGGGAGGTCTTTTACATTCTGCTGGAGTGAAGTAAAGGGGAGGGAGGGTTGAAAAGAAAGGGGGAAGGTTCGCTTCCGAATACTCGAACGTTGGCAGCAACCCTTTACTTTTGCACTTCGTAATTGGGAGGAAAAGCATTTGTTTTAACTCCGTTGCGGCTATAATTATGCAAAGCAAATCGTCCTTTTCTTCGAGTTGGAGGCGAGAAAAGATGCTCTACATATACACACCCTATCAAAGGGTTTCTGTTCAGAAAAACAGAGTTGGTGGCCTTTCATCATTTATTAGTCTTCTTTAGTGCTGAAACGGTTTAGTTTTGCTTTCTATGGGGCGTGGCCTTCACCATTTCGGATGGTCAGCTTTCTATAGCCTAAAAGTTACGGGAAAAAGTACTTTTTTTACTTTCCTATTCTAAAGTTAAATGTCTTCAATTATGTATCCTACTTAAAATATTCCCCCTTTTGCAAGAAATCCCATTTTCCGCTGAAGTCGTTCCCGAATTTCGATATTCTGTTGTAGGAGTATTCTTGTTAAAGCGAGATTTTTATTTTGGAAAGTTTTGAAATAGCTGTATGTATTTAATTCCTTCAATGGGAATTTTAAGCGAGATTTTTTTCTCTGTTTTACCAGTTAAAGAAGAAAAATAGGCGACTCGCTGCTTGAAATAAGGTGGGAAAGTATAGAAGTGGAAACGGATAAGTTTAGAAAAACTTAAGTTTCATCTAATGATTCCATTGCCGGCATAAAAGCATTAATAGGGATACATTTGCGTTTTGATTTATGATAGAAATCTTTTTGGAAATGGTGCAAAATGTTTGAAAATGAGAAAATTTTTACTTTATTTTTTTGTTTGTTTGGCGAAAGTTTACTCTACTTTCTGAATAATGCGATATTTTTGGGATAATTATTGCATTTTTCTTGCAATCAATCTCCATCTAATTTACTTTTTTAGAGATATTGAAATGTACTAAATAGAAAGGAAAAAAGTGTGTCGTAAGCATTCAGAGAAGAGTAATTAATAATTTAAATAATCATATAAATCGAATTTATATTAAAAGTTAAATACGGTAAAGCTACCAGTATTGATTGTATGCATTAACAGTCATACGAGCAAGGTTTTAAAAGATAACAAAAAAAAAACAGATTTTGGGCCAAAAGTAACCAAATTTCGGACAAATAAAGACTTTTACAAAATATCTTTAATGGACGAACGTTGTTTATTAAACTTGATTTATATTATCATTGTGATATATAATTTTGCAACTTGCGTAGGCAAAGTCATGTATTGATAACATGACGTAAAATAAGGCAATAAAGATCTTAGATCTTTAACTTTGTATTTTTAAATCAGCTCTCCTTTATTATTAATAATAATAATGCAATTAACTCTCGCTTAACGAATACCTTTCATAAAGAACGATTCTCATAAAAAGCAGAGCAAAATGTAAAAATGTGACTCGTTTAACGAGAGTGTCTCTCAGGAGTGGCGAGGAGACACCATGATATCACATGCTGGATTGGTTTGTGTCAATATATGTTGAGAGCATGTTTGAAGAGAGACCTTATATTTACATGGAAGAAGTTTTGGTCGGTCAATGCTGTCGCACGCCACTCCTAGAAGTTTTTGAAAATTCCTGATGAGCCTCAATCGATGGGAGTTTGTCTCGGGCCATGATTATGGGGCTACAAGTGGATAATGATCACATTGATGGACTGGTCTGGTGCAAGAATATAGTCAGAATTACCGAAGAGCTTATGGAGAAGCGTTCTGTGTTACTGCAAAAAGCTGGGAAGGTTATTTGGCCAAGAGAGGAGGAGATAATAGATACAACAGAATAACAACCTTCCAGTGAAATAAGGAAGATGCTGAAAGCATGGGAAATGTTTTATCTTACGTAGAGAAGCATCACCTTAATAAGACAACAGATATTTTCGCTGCAAATTTATTTAACGGTAATGCTGTATTTTCATTTACGCCAAATTTTGAAGTATACCAAAGTAAAATAAATATCTTTACACAATTTTTTTGTAAAAAGCGATTGCATTATAAATACATTATCAGGTTTTTATTAATTTTTTTTATATTTTTAATTAAAAAATTTTTTATTTTTATTTTTTATTTATTTTTGGAATAGAACGCATTTTCCTTCTTTACGCGGATTCCTATGGGAAAAAAAATTGTTTTGATAAACGAATGTTCCGCATTACGACTAAGAGTTCGGAAAGAATTAACTTTCGTTAAGTGAGGTTTCATTGTAACACGATAAAATTCATTTTTTAAATGTTAATTTATTTTTTTATATTTCTTCTTATTATTCGAGATCTCTCCTTTACAATATACTTTATAAAATTATTTCAAAATCTTCGTTAAAAAGTTGTTTTTTCCAACTTGAAAATTTTGAAAATAAACTTTAACATTTGGTTTGACATACAGCAATGCATTGCTTTTACACTTTCTAAAGGATCTGGAGAATTCAAGAGTAAACTCTTAAATGGCGGGTACCACTTACATAAATAGAATTCTGAATTGAGGAGGCTATAAAATGTAAATATTGCAATGTTAGCGTAATGTAAATGTAAATTTTGTAAACGGCAAGAAAACATTAATGATGGTAAAATAAATATGGGATAATAATGCAAAATTATACTTAATAATTGATGAGGTTTTTTTTAAAATTCCATCATTTAATATTTTAAGTAGTAGCGAAATGAAAGTTATTACTTTGTAAATTTACAAAGTTAATTGAATCGAAAGTTAGTATTTAACATACATGCTTTCTAACGAAAATAAAATCATTATGAACTTGTAGTTTTGCTCATTTTGGAATTTCAACAACAAAATGAATGAATTGAGTGAAATTGCGCAAAAATATTTGACACTTAATGTCATATCTTTGCAAAATTTATTTAAAAAATATATTAAAACCAAGTAAACAATGGAAATTATTTATATATGTATTAATATCCATTTATTCTTTCCTCTTAGTTTTATGTAAATGGGAAAATCCATTGTTATTTCCTTAAAATAATTGGATTTTCATATTTTTGCCCAATTGTAAAAATAAGATATATCTCAGAAATTGGAATCAACATTAATTAAGCTAAAAAACTTTTATATTCTTTAAATCCAAATCAATTTCTTTGTCTTCGTAATCGTTAGACAAATAAAATCTTTAAAATGAGTTCAGACTCATTCTATGGATAAAGAAAATAAAAATGAAGAGCAAGATTTTATTTTATTGACTTTTTAATCACGCTTTTTTTAATTCACAATTTTGAGATGTCAGTTCCTTGTCGTGTAAAAATTAAATGCATATCATGAAGCATTGCACTCAGAGGAAAATAAAAACACCCCAAAATGCCACAGTAGAAATTGATTAAAAATGCATTTCAATTTATCATACACTTCATAAAAGGAAAGAGTTCTCAAATGAAAAAAGGCAAATGCTTTCTCAATTAATATCAATTACAAGGTCCCCATTTGCATTTTTTCGAACAAAATGTAAACCCCATGAGCGATGAGCTGCTAAACCTGGAATGTCAGCAAAGGAGAAATGCACTTCATTTTAAACGTGTTCGCTCTTAATTGCATTTAACGCCATTTTAAGAAGCCAAGCAAAAATCGTCTGTCCACAGTCGCCATTGTGTTTTTCAAAATCGTCTGTTTTAAACATTTGCCTTTCGTAAACGACGTATGAATGTTTAATGACTTCCTAGTGAGTGATTCTTCTGAATTTGGAAATGCCGATAGAACAACGTGCGAGTAATAAAAAAATAATCATAAATAAAAGAACTGTTCTTTCAGAAGGTGACGAGGAGGAAATGGGAATTTTAAAAGAGCTTGAAATTAGATTACTTCCCGCGTAACAATCGAGCTGCAGAGTAAATAAAATCCCTGTTGCCACTAGTCACTTAATAAAGATCAAACTTTCAACGACGGTTTCAGTCATAGGGACATTAATCAGCGAAACGGTTTTAAATCCTGTCATCTAGTCATACCAACAATTGCGTTTTGAAGAGGAAATTAAAAGTTGGAATGAATATGCAAGGCTTTTTAAATCTAGATTTTGCAAAAATATTGAAAGAACAAAACTGTGAGATGAAGAAAGAAAAAAGTGACACGTTGTAATCAAATTATGTCACAGATAAGAAATGTTTTGCATGTGAAATTGAAATTGCAACACTGAAATGTGTCATAAATATGTCATTAAATTACCTTTTCCTTAAACATTCCTTCTCATCTTCTCAAACTATTAAAACGAAAATTAAATTAATCAATACTTTTCTTTTTTACTTGGAAAATTCAAAATAGTCAAATTAAAGGTAAGTGGAATGAATATTAAATGGTTTTACCAATTTGTTTTTAAACAGTATTTTTATTTTTTTATAATGATTTTTTTTTGAAGAATATACAAAAACAAAGATGCTACTTTGTAAGCATAGCTAACGGATCGGAACATTCTATTCTATTATGCATTTAGAAGTTAAAATAATACTTTCTTTTGCTTTCATAAAAGATTTTTTTATCAAACTGGCCAACACAGTTTTAATAATATTAATATAATCTCTAGAAACGGTAAGTATTAACAAAACTTATTATTACTATTTATTATTTAAAGTATTACTTTGTATTAAATTTGAAAAAATACATGTTATCACAAAAATTATACCATAATATTTTAAATTAAACTTGAGCAATAATGATGGGTTTCTCATGGTCAGCTTTAATTTAATATTAAATAAAAAATACTTAATATTAAATTAAAGTTTTTTTAAAATTAAAATGTCATTTAATTAAAATCTTAATTCATTACACAGTTATAGCAAATAAAAGTATCAATTTTTTTTTTTTGGGGGGGGGGGGGGGGGGGTACAGCTATATCTTCCGAAAATACTATCATTCAAAAGGATTTTTACTCTATTTATAACTTTTAAACATTACCTTTTTAATGGTATCAGTTTCATTTCAGTACAATTCTTTTTTCTAATTGTAATAACTTTTAAAATTTAATTGTTACACAACCTGTAACAATTCTTTTATAGAAATGATGAAAATCAAATTAATTTCAACGCACCATCTAACCATTCAATTAACCGTTTTAGTTATAGTTAAATTTAAGGTTAAAAAACGTCTTTCCTTGGACTTTTATTTAGAAATAAGATTTTCTTTCTCGCTTTTATAGTGCATATATTTTTTTTAATTTGTATATGCAGTAATTTCTATAGTCATATAATTTTTTTTATATATATATTTTAGTTTTATAAAATAACAAGGCAAAATTTCAAATGAAAACATTCCATATTTATACATTAACAGACAAGAAAATTAATATATGAACAAGTTGATCGTTCATGAGTACTAGCTATTTGTATATGTTATATAAAATAGTAGAAATTCATTTTCAAATTCAGTTACTAATAGATAAAGTGCATTTGTACTAGTCGAGGTAATTGGGTACTTGCTGTAACGTTTTATGTAAATAATTATTTCAAATGCGTATTTATTTTTTAAGAAATTTTGTTGCTTAAGATTGCAATATTAGAAACATATTCCTTAGCTAAACAACATATTTTCATGCATATATGTAGCAGAACCAGATGGTTCTCATCGAGCTTTTCAAGGAATCGAAAAACGCATCGTAATTTTATGAAACATTATTCCAAAACATTATACTTCGCTTTAAACATTTACATTGCAATTCAATCTAGACTCAATATAAATAAAAATACAGTTTATTCAAAACCAACAAAAATACACGCCTCGAGCTGGAAATAAACGCGATATACGGATTACTTCCTTTCTCCAAATCTGTGTAAACTTAATAAATATGGAATACAAATAAAATCCAAAGCGTCTTTTCACTGTTTTTTTTCTCCTCTAAATCTCCTCCATCACTCTTGTTTCGAGGTATTCCGCTAAGTAGCCATCTTTAAACATTACATTTATAACAAAACACCAGATTATCACGCAGTCCGATTCCAAAGTGTACACTCTGGAACTGTGGAGGGAGAAAATCTGACATTTAAGTTTGCATTTTCGTGATAATTCAAAGAAAAGGAATTCGCGGCCGGATTGATTTTTTTTTCTCCCTCGTCCTCCTCCAAACCTTTCTTCCAAACTCCATTGTCTTTGCAAAATTTGCGTAAATATGACTTGATGATCGGCGTGTTTACTTTCGTTCATGAAAGATACCAATTCTACGCCTCACTGAAATAAAACACTACAAATGTGTTCGTCGTTTGCTGATCGCAATGCATTGAAGGGGGGAGGATAGGTAGAATAAACAGCGCAGACGATTTTTTCCGCTCTGGTATATTTCTAATTTTCCAATTCTAGTAGTGCGTGCAGCTGGTTTTGTTTGAATACTTTAAAGGTATGTACGATTGGTTTCATTGCAAATTTGCATTGTTTTTGCTCCAAAACCGCGAAGTCGATGTTTGAAGCGAATATCGAAACACTTGTTAAATGGATGCTTTACAAAAATTACTCATTTGAAAAACTTAAATGTGTTAGGCGTTGAAGGCGTAACGCCTGAAACCTTCCCTTTTTTTGTAATTTAACCGTTTTCGTGTTCATGTGGGCATATGTTAAAAATGAATGAGTTTTTCTTTTGTTTCAATTTATTTCTTTTTTCTCTATTCATGAATTAGAACAATTTTATTTCTGCATTTATAATTTCGCGCCTCTACTTTAAAAGGTTCCATCTGAGCGTCTGTTCATTCATTCTATTATCCATACTAATTAATTGTAAAATGTACCCAAGCGTAAAGTGAAAGTTTATAAAAGAATGAAATCAATTGAATTTTTTAGAGACTCTAGTCTAATATTTATAGATATAGCGTAATCAGAAATCTGGAACTATTGTTTCACCCTATAAAAAGTACTGAAGAAATTAATTTAATTATACAACAATTATTTTATCAATAGACTTCAATTAAAAACCAGATTTTCATTAACTGTTTTGTGAATGAATACGAAATAGTGAAATTAAATTGGATTATTAATAATTTACTTAGCATTCTAGATCATAAATTTAAAATTTCAGAGAAATTATGTATATTCCTAAATTATTTTTGATGAAATTTTATTGATTAAGAAAGAATAAAGATTCTAATCATTAAAATGGTTTCATACCTGACTTTTGAGAGATAAATATCTAGTCAAATAAAAGAAATAAAATATTCAATGTTAAATCATACAATTCAATATTAAATTCAATGTTCATGCAATTCAATATTAAATAAAATATTCAATAAAATGAACAAAAAAAATCTAAAATTGCTTGTTGATAAAGTAACCAACTGCCTCTAGCGACCATCTAGTTTACTAGGAATATTTTTTGTATTTAAATAATTTATACATAAAATTGATGTTTAAGATTTGAGATGAATAGAAAAATTCGAAGGATCAAAACAGAAGTATTATCGATGCATTATTTTAATAGCCACTCAGTTGTTCTGTTTTGTGGACTTAATTTTTTTTAATGGTGACAAATCTTGTGACTTCAGAATACTTTTAAAAGCGTGGCTATCCAATTAATATATCTAATGATCTCTTTAACGGGACTGCAGCTTCAACTTTCTTATTCGTTATGTAAACAATACAGCAAGCGTCTGTAATAATCAGAATCTTTCTTAGCATTTATTAATGAAAGAAAATTACGAGATTAAATATTCTGTGAAACAATGAGAACTGCTTGAAATTATTGTAACGATGAAAACTACTGTTGAAAAGTATGTAAAAATGTATTTTTTTAAAAAAAATTGTCAAATTGCATAATTAAATTGTAAAAATTAAATAATAAACTGTTAAATTAAAAAAAATGCATAATTAAATTGTAAAATTTAAAAAAAAATTTTTAATTTTAAAATGGTGTGAAAATGTAATACAATTTTCAGAAGTGGATGACCTTTGTAATTACTGTCGGAAATTTTTTTTAATAAAAAAAGATTATTCTAAGGTGTACATTTTTACTTTTCAAAGTATATTTGTGCCAAATTTTTTAACTGTAGATCGAAAATTGTCTGCCTGTAAAGTATCAATAAGCTCACATATACATACAAAAAAGGTTAATCCTCTTTATTCTAGATTCGAAAATCTGTTAAAAATTGATACAAAATTGTAACTAAATTATTTGCGTATCAAACTTTTTCCTCTTTATTTATCTGCAAATTCTGATAAACATTCCCTGAGTGTGTAAGAAACTAATTCGAACAGTGAAAAGTTTAAGTATAAAATTACGGTTATAATACAAATACAAACAGATTAATTACATTTTAGAAGATAACAAAACGATCAAAAAATACAGAAATTTTCTTAAAACTACTCATAAAGCTATGAAAAGAACCGTATACAGATATGCTAAAGATCTGATACTAAATAAAAATTTAAGGCGTAAAAAATTGTTACAGAATATCTTACCAAATAAAATTTCACATTAATTTCAGTCTTAAAAAATCCATCAAACATTAAGAGAAGTTAAAATATAAGTTTTTTCGATTAAGCTTCTTCAATGAAAAGCTAATTTCAGCTGGAAATTCAGAAAATTCTTGTTTAGTTTAACCAGACCACATATATTACTAATTAAATTTTAAAATTTTATGGTTTTGTTTTCTTCAATTGGTCAATTTAAATGGAACTCTCTAGTAAAAATCATAATAATTGCAAGACTTTTATTAGCTGAAAGCATCATAGTTTTAATAGAATGACAATTTTCATTACTAAAAGCTTTTTGAAGTTTTTTTCTGCAGCCAATAAAATATTAAAAAATTTTTGGAATTTAAACCTGAAACGTCCACTGTTTTCAAATTTTAAATGTCCAGATATTTTAAAGAAAGCTAACTAGGAAGCTGAATTCTATGAATAATTATTTTTCAGTAATTATACATTCTCTTTGTTTTATTCTATTCAGATAAGTCTTTTATTTAAGAAATAAATCTCTAAATATGTTTTTATTACTGCAAAGAACTGTTACTTTGCAAAAAATTCTATTCATAAGAATAATCAAAAATAGGTATGAATTAAGTTTTTTCAGTCACTAAACCTATAAAAAGAATTTTTTTGAAGTGGTAACGCTAGTGACATTTCATACTTTTGCTTTACCCTTTATTTAATAAAAACTAACCAGAATTAAAATTTTAATTTATTTTGCTTCATGTGCCAATCGATATAGATTAATATTGTAATATTACCCCTGCTTTTTATCATCTATGACCTTTGCTCTTTTTTCTGCATTATTCTGTTATTTACATCGAGGAAATTACAATTGACACTAATTTGGACATCAATAAAAGATTCCATTTACTCAAAAAATTTTCAAAGAGAAACTTAAACATCCTTTATTTTGTTTCGTGTGCTTATCTACATCGATTATAACTGCAATATTATCTTTGTTTTATATCATCTACGATCTTTACTTTTTTTCCCCTGTATTATTCTTTAATTTACGTCGAAGAAATCATAATTGCGATTGATACTAATATAAATAACACTAAAAGATTCCATTTAATCAAAAAAATTTCAAAGGGGAATTTAAACATCTTTTAATTCCTCGAATATCATTAAATATACTTACAAAAAAATAAAATTCTGAATTCAGACGTTTCTTTCAAAAATGATGAATCGCTGAATAATAATTTTTAAAATTTCAAAATCAGAAAATAATTTTGAATCTTGAAGACACATTATTTATTTTAGCTACATAAAGATAAAGTAATTACGTTTCCTTTGCCTGTCTATAGCAAATGAAACCCATCTAACTTTTCTTTCTTTCAATCAGCATCGCATTTAACGTGTCTATCTTTGTTCGGAAACGAATGAGAGGTAAAAACGCTTATACTAGTTTTTATGCCCTTTTCTAAGAAAGCCTCTTTATAATCACTCAGATTTAAAAACCAAAAAAAATCAGATTGCATTTTATTCATTGAAAGGAGGCTCTGAAATTAAAGATGAAATATTATCATTGGAGCTTGCAAAATCAATGAGTATTCATTTCCATTCAAGCCCGTTGTCTTTTGTTTTTAAGAAAACGTCTTATCACTAGCCTTAAGAATTATGGCTCTTTTAGAAAACTAAATGAATGTAAAGTAAATGATGAATTCTCATTTTTTTCCCTCTCCCTCAAACATACGTTTGAAAACCTTAAACAAAACTTAATCTAAATGCGGAGTAAAAGCATGGACTTAATACATCATAAAAACCGGAAATTAATTCAAAACATTACTTTCCACAATTAAAACTGTAAATTAGGCTCGAATTAAGTCCTCGGCAAACAAAATTTTATTTCATAGCGCTATTTCAGGTTAAGAGCTTGGTTGGTAGGAAACCCTTGCCATTAACAAGTTTGAATAAATTAAGTCTCTCTTATTACTACTAAAAAATTAAAAAAGCGAAAGACGAAAAAGGGATGTCATATTTAACGAAAAATCTTTGCAACTGCAAATTTTCTTCCTTTTTTTGTGTATGTGTGCGCTTCCTGTCATAACAGTTGGTATTATATATGTAGGCAGTAACACCACACTCTAGGAAGTTGTGCAGTACTAATGACGGAATTGTGTAAATTTGCAGCAAGTATTTTTGCTTTTATTTTTTTTTTCTCCTTGGCTCCAACTTCATTTATTTTATTTTTTTTATACCTCTACGTATTACCAGCTGCCATTTTGAGTTGTTCTGTTTCGCCTTTCCGAGGCAGCGTTTACATTATGCAAATGTAGCTAAGTAATTGTATTTACATAAGACAACGATGAATAATTCCCTGCTTAAAACCTCGGTTTCTTCTTTACCTCTGGCCTCATTTTGATTTTATTTCGTTAATTTTATTTTACTTTTTATGCTGCCTTCTCTGGAAGATAGTTTTAACTCCTTAAATGCTTTAAACGCTTTTTTCCATCTGAATTTCATTCCAAAAGTGAAGTTAAATCTTTTCGCAATTGAATTGTTAAACTGAGTGAGTGAAACACTTGTTTTCACTTCTGTCTAATAGAATCTTTCGTTAATGGCATTTTTAGTTGTTCTTTTCTTTTTTTTTCCACTCAATTCTGAATTCATCCTTACCAGCAATTGGCCCTCGAAATTGAAAACAACTAAATGCTCTTGGAACTAATCAAGTAAAAAATGCATTGCAAATATCATGCTCTTTCATCATTTCATTCCAAGTTGGTCCATTATGAAATTACTTTTGAGAAGGTATTTATTACTTTAGAGAGTTAAGGTAACTTTTATCGTTTGAAGCATTTTCAGTCTTGTTAATGTAGATGATTAAGAGAAATGTTATGCTAATCGTTTTCACTATTTTGAATAAAACCCATATTGGAAAAAGTAAAGCTGTTTAGTTCTTTCATTTTCTCCAAGAATCATTTTGTTCATTGTCTTAAATTAAATAAAATAATTGAAAGGTATCTTGGCTTTGTACAGAAAGGGGAAAAAATGAATTTGAAAATATTGCGAAATCCATAATTGAATGCAAATTTTAGTTTTCCTCAGTCTGAGACTAGTTTCAAATCTAATGATAAAGAATTTTCAAGAAGGCTTAGTTCAGATTAAATTATTTATAAGAGTTTAAAAATAGCTCAATAAATGAAATTATCTTTCAGATTTTATTTGCTTCTTACAATTATGTTTAAGTACCAGACTAACATATTAAATAATTAAAATATCATTTATTTCAGAAATTTAATTGATTCTTGATCAATTCCTGTGATTTAATTGTATTTTAATACATTACTACGAATATTTCTGTATTAAGTAGTAGTATTTTATTATTATATATTGCTTTATAATTAAAACTGTGAAGAAATGTTTAGCTAGGGTAATTAATGAAAACTCTTTATAATTTTTAACATTTGCTTTTTAAACACCTTTCAAATTGATTTTTCTGAATGACGAATATCAAAAACTCGCTTGCGATATTTAATTTATCCTTAATTGATCTATCAAGAAAAAAAATGTAAAATATTTTAAAATTACTTTAGGAAACTTAAAAAAATTTTACATTGCTTAAGTTAATCAAGAAATAAATTAAAATTTCTATGAGAATAAAATAAAAGGAACTTTTCTCTTTCTCAAAATGTCACTTTAATACTTGAATGTATGAAAGACAAAATTTTGATTTTCAAAGATCACTAAACGCAAAGGTAGCTAAAAAAAAGTATCTGTCAATATTGTTTAATTATAATATTTATGAATGTTTATCAAAGTTATTTTATTGCTTTGGAATATTTTATTTTTTCATTGCATACTCATATTTTTTTCCTAGAAAATAATGTGTATCCGACGATATCTAAAATATTAGATTTTTCATATTGATACCAAATATAGGATTTTTTTGTTAAAATGATCTTGTCAATCTGATTTTTGAGCTAATTTCTCTTAACTTGATTAATTTTGATCTAAAGCAAAAATACAGAAAATTCAACAAAATTTTTATTATTTTTAAAAAAGAAGCAAGAGAATCCCCCCTTTTTTTTTAAATAAATACAAAATCTGTATTTTCTTTATTTTCATTTTCCAAAATTCATTGCTGAACTTAAAATACTAGGCAAAACACAAATTCTCTACAGCCCATTAAAAAACTGAAATTGCAATCTTGGGTTTCGGAACAATAAACAAAAAGTTCGAATTAACAACGCAGTGTCGTTTAAATATTTCAAGTTTACGTATGCGTGATCCCATATTTTGACATTTGTATTCAGACGTAGGATTAACCCAATATTCTCATAAGCACAAAAACTTAAGAGAAATCTAATAATACCGGTCTCAGAGTAATAATTACCAATGTTTTTCATTCTTTTTCTAATAACCTCTTTGCTAAGAAACTGTATTCATTAAAAAATTCGAACTAAAAGACACAACGATGAAAAAAATAAAAAAAAAAGTTGCAGATTCGGAGACACTACGACACAGCGCAACCTTATTACCTTAATGTTTCCATAGATTTCTCATTTGCGGTCGTGCTTAATTAAGAAACTTCTTTTTTATTTTTATTTCATTCGAATTTTTATGTTTATTATTATTGTGATTCCCTTTTTTACGCTGGCATCGGCTAAGAGAAAAGGTTTTTAAATAGTGAAAGTTTTGACGGGCTGCGGTGTTGCCAAAAAACTCATGCATAATTCATGTCATTTGTCTCAGATATTAGCTATCGTCTGCTGCTTTTCCCATTCCAAGTACGAAAGGAGGAGGGGGAAAAAAAAAAGGAAAGTTTGGGTTTCAAAACCTGGCAACAGATACGGCTTTAATTACTCTTCTGTAATCCAAGCGCGTTTGACCGTAAGAAAAAAAAATTATTCCAAACAAGGAAAAATTTTTGATGGAAGCAGCACTGAAATATTCTTCAGGTATACGGCTCTGGGCAATAAAGTATCATATTCATCAGGATATATGGACGCGATTTCTTAATGACACTTCGTTTAGTAATGAAGCTCCTTTTTTTTCTGGAGTCCATACCAAAAAAGTACTTTTTCTTCTTTTAGGATAAGTGGGCGTACATTTTTTTAATAAGGTGACAATTTCTGCGAAAATCTGAAAGGCTGTGCAAGAAAAAAAAATTGAAAACTAGGGAATAAATTTTTTTAAAAAAAGATCTGTTAAAGCTAAGTTTAAACTAAATTAAGATTCATGAGAAGTATAAATAAGTTTGGTTTTAAAGATATGGGATATTTTCGGTTATAAAGAGAAAAAATACACCTGCTTATCTTGTGGGCCAAATGCTGGAAAACCATTTATCAATAGATATTATTTAGCAAATGTTGTAAAATCTCCTATAATGTGGTGTATATTATTTTTGCTTAAGAATTTTTAGTTATATTGGAACTAATAAAAGAAAAAGAATATATTGATATTTAAGACAAGAAATTTAGAATTTTCTACTATAATTAAAAACTTGCTTTTAATTATACTTTGAATTTCTTATCTGCACCAAAATCAGATGTATATTCAGAAAATATTCAAATATTTTTAATACTTTTTGAAGCAGCATTTTAGAAGAAACTAGATAATTAGCATATGAGATTTTTGCATTAAGAACAACATTAATATTAAAACTAATAGATGGAAAGAAATACGTTGCTTTTTATAGACAATAAAAATTTAGAATTTTCTGCTATAATTCAAAATTTACTTTTAATTGTACTTTGAATTGTATATCTATACCAATATCAAATGTATATATTGAAAATTTCTAAATGTTTTTAATACTTTTTGAAGTAGCATTTTAGAAGAAACTAGATAATTAGCATATGAGATTTATGTATTAGGAACAACTTCTCTACTAAATATTTTATCTATATTATAGCGCTATTTGTTCGTATTCAAAAAATACACTTAATCATAATTCATTTAATACTTACCCTGTGTTTGTTGATTGATATAATAACCATATATGATAAGAAATATGGAATTCAATTTTCTCATTCTTTTTGTAATTTATAATTGATTTATAACTGTAGAAATTCAAAAAAGATTTTTTTTCGTTTAATCAAAAATTCTTTTTATTTCAATATTGCTGGACGATGCCAGATATATTATTTGAACTACACCAACTTTAAAATAAAACTTCTATTATTATTTTGAAAGAGATTCATCACTTATTTATTTGCTTGTCGCTTAAGAAATAACTTTTTTACATGTGTTTCATTTTTTTCTAAGTATAAGTGTTAGAATTAAAAGTCTAATAAAGAAGGAAAGTTTTCTTTTAGTAGGAAAATTACTTTTGCATTTGACGACAGAAAATGCATTGCTCCATTATTAGATATTTATTCAGCATAAAATTTAAATTTTGCTTATGTAAATAAATTGAAAAGTTATAACATATTTCTATTTTTAAAATATGCAAATTTTGACAGATGCGACTTGTCAGCTGAAAACAAACAGTACTATAAACTACTCCGCAAAAGGAGACAATTTATAAAATAACATCTTTACAACAATGTTGCCCCAAAATTTAATTGTGGTTACCTGAATTTTTTATTAAAAAAATATAGTCTTATATTTTCCCTATGCATTTCTTCCAGTATATGAAAACTAATATATGTTTAACCAAATCTATTAATATTGTAGCACAGCATGGAAGAGAAACCGGAACTAAAAAATTTGCGAACGAGAAAAAGCATGGTAAAAACATAGAGAGAAAGGGAACCGTGGGTGGAAAAGAAAAGAGGGGAAATGTTATTTGGCTAAATGCCAAATCAAATCTGCCAAACTTTCAGCCCAATGAATCTAAGTTCAAGGAGGGAAAGCTTATCAATATATCACTAATCTACAAGCATTAAGCAAGTTTAATATTTACTTGGGCTTTTCAGTGTGCATCCTTATATTATGTTTCTTTTGATGATTAATTTCATAACTTCTATTGTCCTTTTAAATATTTTTTTTCATAATTTTAAGCTCCATATCGAAACTTCAGTACATTCAGTAAGATTCAAATTCAAAATACTGTTTTTTAAAAAGAATTTGAGGGAGTTTTGCAGCTGTGAAGTCTCGATAGCCAAGCCACCATTCACCTGCTAAATTCGAAAGACACAGTTTCTGTAATCATTATAGAGATCGTAAAATTTTTTCAAAGCTAGAATTTTTGAAATTGAATATCATATGCTACTTTCAAACTTTTCTTATTTTCTGAAATTTGTATTTAAATTGTTGAACTTGTATGGAAACGTTTCTAGCGTTTTTCTTCTTTTAATGCTTTTCTTTAAATTTACTTATTTCATATTTCTAAAGAGATTTTGTAAGAGATTTTTCAGTCATCTACTTAGAGAAAAAAGTGAAATTTCTTTCTCATGTATAAGAAATATATGAAAAATTTTGCATCTAATGTGTAATGAATTTGAGAAAATGATTGATTTCAGGAATTGACTGAAAATTTAGAAGAAGGAATTACAAATTAAAGGCTAAAATGTAGAAAATATTTTTTTGAAAAATCTTTTATTTAATGCATCTATAAAAGAATATTTTTAAAAGAGTTCCTAAAAGAGCTTTTTTTCTCCCTGTCGCCTGAGGAAACTGATTATATTAATTATTTTGCATGAAACATTATTACCATGCAAATAAGCAATGTGCACATTTTAACAATGAATTTCGGTAAATTCGATTCTGTAAATCGAAAATGAAAATTATAAAATATCGACGAACTTTATGGAAAAAGATAAGCTATAAAATTTGTAATATGAGAATCTTACTGTTTTCTAAGCATGCATTCAGCACTTTTTTATCCGCTTTTTTTATAAACATCTAATCAAGCAAAAATAAAAATAATAATTCTTAAAAAACATCAGTTTTTAAATTTTCTGTTTAATTTATCCATCAGATTATTTTCAAGAAAGGAAGATTGAAAACATACTTCAAATTAAAAACAAAAAAGGTGTTTACGGTTAAGATAAAACATTTTCTTAAGAATTAATTTTATTTGACAGTTGAATAAATTAAAACATATACCTGCTTCAGTTTAATTTGAATACATTAGATTCTAAATAGAGCGTTAAAGCAGAGAATTATTTTCATTAAGAATTGAATATTAAAAGGTAATTAAAAAGTAGCCATAGGATGTTTATATAGCCAGAATAAAGAGAAAACTCCATCACTAAAAAAAACTGTGGTTAGGCTGAAATATAATAGGAAATTAGAAATATATGAAAATTAATTTCCTGAAAGTAAAGCAAGCATGCAGGATCTTGTAGTTTATATCAAATACTGCATCAATCATTCATGAAAAATCTAGCTTTTAAATTGTGAGAGGAATTGTTAATTTCTGAAATTTCTATTTTCTAAAGAAAGTGAAGCACTTTCTGCAGCGCTGATGAAAATTAAAACAACTTCAATTATTTGAAATATCTGTAATTCAATAAACCACGCATTTCTAAGAATAATGAGGCTATTAAAATGCTAATTGGGGCAAAAGCATATTCCACAGTTACCTCTCAGAGTGTGTCTAATATATGCAGTACCAATCCTTGAGCATTTCTGTTTTCATTTCACACATTTCGTTTGAGAAATCATGATATTTAAATTTTTATCTGTTGAGTTTTGCATTTTTTAATTAAATTTTACTGTCTTACATTTTTTCAGATTAATTAAAAAATATTTCTTTTTTATGAAATCACGACATTCTTCCAAAATGTATGTTTAAAATTTTTACCAACGAAGATGTTTTTTTGCAAGTATAATAAAAAAAAATGTTTGTTTTGTACCTGATCATATTGATTTATTAAATATGAGTTTAAAACTATTTTATTAACCAAGGTGAATTTGCTAGTGACGATTATAATAAAATCAATCTTAAGACTGAATTTACTGGAGAAGAATTTTTCTATCCATTAAAAGAAAATCATATTTTAATTTAGAAAGTACAGGTGCTCTTCAATGTATCCTACAGACAAATTTATAAAAGTATCCGATGTGCTTTCTCAAATAATTGAATTTTATTTTGGTTTTTATTTCTATTCCAGAACCCATTATGAGAGTGAAAATTCTAAAATGTATAAAACTATTTATTTTCATCACGTTATATCATCATTTCAGAAGTATCATAATTTTAATTATAAAATTTAATTTCTTTCTTATTTATTAAAAAAATCGTTTTTTTTATCCTTACATATTAGGAATATTTACTTTTTTTTAAAAATTACTTATACACGTATTATATTTTAGTTAATATTGTTGAATTTTATGTGTTAAAACTTTTAATGTAAATTCTATGTAGGCAACTGAACTACATCGTGTTTAAACTTAGTTTTAATATGGGAATGGAATTTTAAAATAAAAATAGATTGTTTGTTACAACTGTATTTATAAAAATGCATTGTTGTATGTTCTGCCGGGACGGAGTGTAGATATAATTAAAATTAAGATTGTACATTTGCACAAAAGGAAACGTATCTGAAGGCGATATAACCAAAGCTATCAATGCTACCACACTGCATTTTGAACATAAGTTTAAATTTTTTATCATAAAAGAGCTATCTTATCACGAAAAGAAAAATTAAAAAGATTTTACCGCAGAAAACTAAGAAAATTTTACATATATTGTTCAATAACTTATGATGTAGATGAAGAAATCTGAGTCTTGTCTTTCTGAGTGATTTTTCTTATATTAATCTTATAAATTTAAGCTTTTCTTGCAGGAATTGATTTGAAGAAATATAAAGTTGAATTTGAGAGAATGTTTATTGCTCTTCGATAATGCGTGATAATTTTTCTCAAAATGTTAATGCTTTTTGTTTAAATCAACAATACTTGACAAACCTAGTTTTTGAGAAATAATTCTGCTTTTTCTTCAAATTTCAACTCATTTTCTTTGAATTTTATTCTAACCTGTTGGAAATGCTGTAAAACTTCTGATCCATTAAAATTTTTGGAACTTTGAAAAAATTTTTTTAGTATTTGAAAAATTTCAAATACAAATTAAAGTTGTGTTTTTTTTTTTTTTTTTTTTTGCAAAAATGATAAAAACATGACTTTTTATCATTGTTTTTCTTTCTTAATTAATTAAAATAAAACTCTGTAGAAATCGATTCATTAGTAGATATAGGAAAAACGGCCAAATTTTTACTAGTTATATTACCTATAAAAAATTTCTGCACATTTTTGAGTGAATATCAAATGTGAAAACAAAAATATATTTTAAAAATTTAAAGAAGAGCGATAGTACTAATGTTTTATTTTTCCTCAACATAACTAGAACTATAACAATTTTAATTTAAAATAGGAATAGATATTTTACTTACTGTATTAAAATAAAGTACTTCATTTTTTTTTATTTCTTTATAGATTATACCTCTACCTTTTTTTTTAATGTAAAACTATCTTTCATTTGCAGCAAACTAAATATAGTGTAAATAATATCTGTAATTCTTAAAGATAATAGATTATTTTAGCTTTGATTCCTCTCACTACTTTATGCTTTTGGGGTATTTATAACTATTCAGAATCGAACGCCTTTATACTTTTTTAATGTGGAAATTAGGAGAGAGAGTTTCAAGCTGAGAATTTCGTCTTCATCGATCCACTACGTTAGCATGCGAAACTTATTCTCAGTGATATCTTTTTTTTTTATTTTCGCATATGTGTTGTATAGAGAAAGTATAGTGAAGTCGAATACGAAAGAAAGTTAAATCGCATACATAGTATAGATAAAGAATAGTGAAGTCGAATACGAAAGAAAGTTAAATTGCATACGTAGTATAGATAAAGTATAGTCAAGTCGAATACGAAAGAAAGTTAAATCGCATACATAGTATAGATAAAGTATAGTCAAGTCGAATACGAAAGAAAGTTAAATCGCATACATAGTATAGATAAAGTATAGTGAAGTCGAATACGAAAGAAAGTTAAATCGCATACATAGTATAGATAAAGTATAGTGAAGTCGAATACGAAAGTTAAAGCGCATACATAGTATAGATAAAGTATAGTGAAATCGAATACGAAAGTTAAAGCGCATACATAGTATAGATAAAGTATAGTAATCGTCAAAAAATTTGAACTCGAGATTTTGGTGAATCTCCCCGTCCAAGACTGCCCTGAGTTCGAAAAAAAATCATTTTTGGAAAATGTCTATCTGTCTGTGACAAAAATAACTCAAACGCTTTGAGCTACACAGTAGTATTGTCTTTACACCAACTTTGTATATTTCTATCAAATTTTCAGTAAAAATCTGTTGAGTGGAAGTTCGTCTGTTCCGTTGCTCGAATATAAATTAACACGATAATTACAAAACGAAGAGAGCTAGATATAAAATATTTGGTAGTCATATTTAAAATCAATAATGTAGACATATCTCAAATTTTGAGCCAAATCCAAGAAGGGTTTGACCGTCTGTCGATCTCTATTTACAAAAACATGTAAACGCGGTTACTCAAAACAGCAATGACTCAAATACATCAAATTTGATTTGAGATTTAGTTTATGATAGTTTTGTATCTAATTTTTGTTTTAATTGATTCGGAAAGTGCGTCAAAAATACAAATTCGAGTTTTGGGCTCTATTAATCGCATGCTAGAGAATTAACCGCCAAAATACTCGCCAAGGATCACGCAATAGATTCAATAAAGCGTAATTCATGCCAAAACTTTATATTGCCTAACTATTATGCGCCAATGACATACAGGGCATTTTCTGGGATAACAACTTTAATAGAAAGTATGCTAAAAAGTCTTGAGGAAAACACTCCCGCTGGTTTAAGAAGTTGTTAAATCAATAAATTACAGAAAAATTACATGTTTTAAATTAATTCAAAAGATTAATAATTATATTGAGAATAATAGAGCTCAAAAGAAATCTTATCAAAAACAAGATTTTAAATATAATAGAAAGTATCACATTTAAATAAATTACATGTACTTTGAAAATTTTTCTGGTTTGATCTAAATTCATCCGGGTTTCGTTAATCTTGTCCTTAAACGATAACAATAAGAGTAATACTGCATTTTACTAAAAGATCTTTATTTCTAATGTAGAGTATTTTTCTACATATTTCAGTTCGCTTTAAATTTGAATCAAAATCAATATAGTTTTTTTTTACAGTAAGTGATTATTCAATGTAAACTATTCATGTAGATATTGGCTCAACGTATTCACTTTCTTACTATTAAAATTTGCAATCGAAACACAAGCATCACTCAGCCTTATTTAACAATCGTAGATTCATAAGATGAGGTTTTCCTCCTCCTGTGCTGTAACTGCTAATATTTACAAGCGAATCGAGATCTCTGTAGTACCTAACCCCGCATGGCGCGCTCTGCAAAAGACGGATGGGGATTTAAGCGATTTGCAAATATCCAGGGAAGACCTGACAGTTCCCGGATGATTAATGAGGATCCGGGAAGGTCCTGTTGCTCTTTCTCTCCCTCTCTGCATTATTCTTTCGCTCCCGGATCGTCTGCAGTCGACTCCAGAGCAGGTGTTAAGCAGTGCGTGAAGGATGTGACAACCCCATGATCTCCTCCAGAACCGTACCTCCATGCTCTTCTTAACGTGCAGCAATATGTCTATTGTAAGATCGACAACCGAACGAACACATCAGAGAATGGAATCTCTTCTTTCGTAGAATTTTTCTGGAAATGAAACAAAGGAATATTATTGATATTTCAGTTTGGGAATCGTAAACTAAAATTACATTTTATTTAGATGATGACTGATTTTTCCTTCGAAAATTTTGTGCTAAATGAAAAATATTCTCCAAATTTTTTACTTTTGATGTGTTAAATTAAGCTGTTTTATGACATAAAACTCATACATATAGTTAATTATTTGTTCTGTATTTCAAAATGTTTTATTGCTTTGATATGTCTGAAGGTCTATTAAACATTAAAATAATTTTTTATGAAGTTCTTAATGAGCTTCAACTGGATATCGTCTGAAAAAAACTTGTTCAAATAATGATAAAGATTTCCACTGAAATTTCCATATTTAGCTATCATTAAAAATTTTCTTCTTTCTTTTCTATTTATATTTGTGCGATTAAATAGTAAGATCTGTCTTTCGCTTCGTTAATTGCTTAAACAGGAAGTCCTTCTAATACCTAAATTGTTTGATGCATTCTATTTTCAGAAATTTTGTTGCTTTGATCCAGATATAAGAACTCATTGAATATTTCGATAATCGATATTCGTGTTTAAAGAATTGTTCCAAGAAGATTTTAAACAAAAATAAACTTAATATCATAGAATCAATGTAAGTGTAAAGCATGTTTAGATACTTGAAATGTATTAAGAATGGGAATAAAAATTCAGAACTTTTATTTTTAATTTTACTTTCTCGTTTATTAAGAGAAAGTATTGAGTACAGAGAAAGTGTAATAATCATCATTTTGAAATCGACATTTTGACGATTATTCAAGTTTCAAATATTCCTGCGTCCGAAAAACATTTTTTGAATTATCTGTTCGTAAACGAAACTCAAAAATTCTTTGAGTTCGAAGTCTGAAATGTACAGATTTTTATCAAATATAGTGCTAAATCCATCCATTCATAGGAAAAGTCTGTCTATCTGGCTGTCCGTATGTAACTTAACACGATAGCTATAAAACAAATACAGCTAGATGGATAAAATTTGTTCACAGATTAATGAAATTTTTATATTCATATATATTAAATTTTGAACAAAATCTTTCAAGAAATGCAATAATTTAGAAACGCACTGACTTAAATAAATGAAATTTGGTATTTTATTTCGCGACTGCAATTGTAGTTCTGTGCCAAATTTGGGTTTCAATCGAGCAAAAATGCATGTTCGGTTTTTCGGTACTTGTGTACTAACCACATGCCAGGGATTTGTCACCAAAGATCTCACACTAGATTCAATAAAAATACTAAATACAAGCCAAATATCAATATTTTTTATCATTTGCTAATGTCATACAATTAACACGTAATACCCATTTTCTTTCTGTACAGCGGAAACACATAACTCTCAAGAGTAATATTCAAAATAAAAATTAGAGCAGTAGCATTCACTTCTTTGCCCAAGATCCGCAAGCGTCTGTGGGGTAACACTTTTATTAAGAATATCTGAGAGAAAAATTTCAGGAATTCATTATGTTCGTTTAAATGGGTTTCAGAAAAGGTCAAATTCTTTTCAAAAAATAATATGTGATCAAAATATTTAAGATAATCAAATATCTTTTCTCGAATGTAAATGATATTCCGATAAATTTTAAATGTATTAAAAGAATGTTTTAATCTGATTTCTCATTTAATTTGCTTTTCTCTTATTTGCTAATCAAACATAAAGTTAATAATGATTAAAGTAAAATTTGATAAAAAACAAAAATAGAATCTGGAAATAATTCTTAGAAAGAAATTCCAAGAAATAATTTCTTATCTATGTTGTTCTTATCAATCAAATGTTCATTAATATAAAAATAAACGTTTAAACTGTTTTCTTAGCTGTTTTTATATTATTTCATTTTATGATTTCTGTTCTATGTAATAATTAAAAAATAATTAGCAAGACCTTGATGGCAATCATGATTACATTTTATGGTACAGAAATGGCCTAATTCATTTTAAATTAAGAAACTGTTTTTGAACTATTTTCAGTTTTTAGTTGATTATTATTATTATCAGTTTTTTATATATACTATTTTTTTAAGAAAAAATTTTTTCTTTATATTTCTGTTATAAAATTCATTTTTCTGAGTTTATTTCTTTAATTTACATGTGCAAAGGATAAAAACAAAATCCAAGGAAACAATAAATGTTTCTATGCAATTTACAATAATTTGTGTTGAACTAGAATTTCAATAAATTAGTAAAAAATATTTTAAACCTTTAATCTCTACATTAAAAGTTATATTTTATTTCAGTGCGCTCTTCATTTAAAGCAATTTTATGTCTAAAATTGTTACACACTTGGTACAGTAAAAACTGAAATAAATTGAAAATAAGCCCCCCCCCCCTCTCCCAAACATTGATTATTATTAAAATATAATTTCAAAAATAATAATTATTATTGTATATGTGGCAATTAAATACTGTATCACTATTTTGTATTCATTATGTTTACCTATTCCTATTTTATTGCATAATCTTTCTCTATTTATATCAAGTGTAAATATTATTTTACTTGTTAAAATATATAGAATAATTGCAGGAAAATAAAGAATGGTAATAAAATAATTTTCAAAATAATACTTAATATTTTTGAAGAAAATCTTGTTTATGTTGTTTGATGTGAATAACTATTAAAAGTATTATCTTGTTAAGGCTCGAATACGTTTTTTTAAAACCTTAAATTAACCTGAGCCACATTTTATGAGAAGTATTAACTAAAAATATAGATGAATTAAAGCTGAAAAAGTCCTTTTTCAAAAAAAAGTTGATTTTAAAATCATTGAGATGGATTTAATTTCTGCATTCGCTTTCTTTCTATAATTTGTTCAAAATCATTTATACTATTTAATTGCTTAAAACATTTAGATCATTTATTGCAATTGATTTTTAATTTTTATAATCATTACGAGATTTTTATACTGTATGAAACACTTTTTAAAAATAAGATAATAGAAAAGTTAAATTAACAGCCCTTTAATATAAAATCTATGAACAAACACTTAATGAGAATTACATGAAGAAATTGTCATTTGAAATAAGCGCATCTTAATCTACAAATTTTAAATACAATACATAAACGCTTTTACAAACGCCTCAAACCAGATAGCAATGTTTCATATCTTGAAATATTTGTTAGTTTATTTTACTGAATGCGAGTCAACAAATTTATTTAAGACGTTAAAAAAAATAAGCAATCCTATTTTCAGCAATACGTATCACTTTTAAATAAGAAATTGAAATTAGAAGATATCTTTTCGGAGCATTTTAAATAGAATAAAGTTCCAGTATAGCACGAGTTTAACATATCCTGACTCCCAAACAATGATATCGCGTTCCTTGTTATAATCCATATTTTAATTTTATTTGTCAGGTTTAATTTCAAAAATATATTGTCTTGAGCAAAAAATGGCTTCCAACACCTTCTAAATTAGGTTACAAAATAGTTTAAATTTTAATTATTTCTTTAGTTTCTTAAGCTCTTTTCCAGCTTTCCTGGCATCTAAATAATCTTTATTTATTTCCTAATCAATTTCCTCACTATTAAGTAGCGTTGAAATTAGCAATGTATACGCTGACATGAAGAAGAAAGGGAAAAAAAAGAGCTGTTACTTTTTTATCACCATTAATTATCTAATGAGTAGGTGATAAGTTACTGAATGAGGAATAATATCCTACTCGTATTGCCTTAACTTAAATAAAAAACTAGCATTAAAACAAAAGGCGTTACTCTACATTTATTTATACTGTAAGACTTTATTTGTTTTTTAACAGTAAGGGATAAAAAAAACCAATCTAGAAAAAATATTTAGAAAAGAGCATCGCAAATTAGAATCCCCACGGTGAGTTTTAAATGATACTAACATTCTTTTTCCTCGCCTTTGTTTTTATAAGCCCAGCACTGCAAACGCTAGAAAAACCTGGAATTGTATTTAATCTCCCGACTGTGCCAAACGAAGAAAGTAATTCGTATCGGCGATAAAAACATTTATAATTCTATTTAGCGTGCAGACGATTTTTTTTTCATCGGTCATAAAAAGCTTGAATGGCAGAAAAGAACGGCATGAAATATTTACGGGATTTAGTTCCGTTTGATGGTTTTCTTTTATTTTTTCTTAATCTGTTGCTTCATTTTTTTTATTTCCTCGCTTCAACTTCGTTCCATAAATCGGTTTTTCCGATGATGATATCTCAGAGCAGATGGATTAATTCTAGGTTGCAGGTTCGATTTTTATTTTAAATTTGATTTCAGTTTTATTTGTTGTTTTTTTCTCCGTTCTAATTCATTTAACAGGGTTTTTTTTCTACTAAAGAAGTTTTCGTATTTTGAATCATTTAAATGATTACATATCAAAGCAGTAATTTCAACTCTAGTGTTTATATTTGATTTATAACACCTTAAAGATGGAAAAACCTTAGTCTTTAAAACAAATCCGCCATTTGTTACCATTATTAGTGATTAAGATATTTCAAATATTCCTTTCGATTTATTTATATTTAATATGAATATGCATTTAAATTTTAGTGTTGTAAGTTGAAATAATTACAAATAGAAATGTAAGATATTTATAAAAGCTAATTTTTAGTATAAATATTTAAATTGAGAAACAATTTTTGTTTTCTGCAAAATGCTGCTTCTATCATGTTTATTTAATCTGCATTGTTTAGACATAAGGTTATTATTTTCAATGTTTTTCTTTTGTCTGCCTAAATAAAAGCGCACAAATAGTTTCGAAGTTATAGAATTTGAAACTACTGAATAAAGTTTTCTGTCATTTTGCTCATAAATACTTTGAATCATAAGAAAGGTTTTAGTGAAAGATTTTTAGAAATTAATTGAACAGTTTATTTTTATTACTTAAAAAGTCTAATGGGTACAATTATCTATCTTGCTACAATGTTGTTACTGTCTGTCCTCTTTCGACAAATGCTAATTAATGAGCTTCAATAATAAGAAATGCATAATTGATTCGAAATAGTTTTTAATATAGCCTTTCAATTCTTATCATAAAATATATTATAAATCCTTTAAATTGTTTTTTAATTACAATTTTTATAAACAGCTTCAATTTATGTAATTAAGGTCACAGAATCATTTTTGTTTAGTATCCAACTTTCTGCAAAAATACGCTATCGTGAATTATAATGCTTTCATTCAGAAAAAATATTATACTATTTTTAGTATTGCTGTTCCAAATCAATGCATATATTGTAGATATTTTAAATCATTTACATTCCCTCCCCTGAGTTTCCAAATGTAATCTTTAGTAAATTTTATATTATTCTTCAAGAATTATTAACTTACCAAAAATTTAATTTTGCAGTTTTTTTTAAATATTGCAATATTTTTAAATATTTTTTTTAAATATTTTAAATATTTTTTTAAATATTTTAAATTTTTTTTTTTGAAAATCTTATAAATTTTTTATTACGAATTGCATTTTTATTTTATTCCCTAAAGTGAAAAATTCACAAAAAGTTCGTATGTTGTAAATGTTCAAACAATAAATCAGATATTCATTCACTTTTGCTGAGATTTATCATAAAATATAAGAATTTTCATGAAGGTTTTATGTTAATAAATTTAATGCAGACCTCTTACAACTTAAAAACTTTTCAGAGTTTTTTTTTTTTTTTTTCATATTAAAGCCTTTTATTTCCCATTATAAAAATATTGTACATTTAATTGTTTTATTTAGTTGCCTTCCAATTTATACTCTTAATTTTAATCCAGGTTTGTATAATTACTTAAAAACTATTAACAAATTATGGAAAATTTAACTCTCAGCGGTATTTAAATACATTTTGGTACATTCAGCCATTTTTCGAAAAGTTGTTGTTTCTAATGGCACTTATCATAGAGAAGCCCGTTGACGAAGGCAGCGATTTTAAGCCGAGTGAGCGTCTGTTGTTTTCAGTACCGTCTTCTAGGGCCAAGAATACATCTTAGCTACTCACGCGTTGTAACCCTTTTTACGGGGCGGACATCATTCATGCATTTCATCCACTCATCCACAAATTATAATTTAGACCTGAATCAGAGAACGATCACCTTTGATACAGTACCCCCCAGTGGTCTCTCGACATGGAGGACTTTGTGACCACTACAGATTTATACGTGCACCAGCCACCACATACACTGGGAGTCTTCGGTCTGCAGGTGGAAAAGTTGTAAACTTTAGAAGTATTTGAGATAGGTAATACTTTTATTTCAAGGTAACTGCGAACATTTGAACCTTCAAAACTGATTTTACAATTTTGGTCTAATAAAATAAGAAGCATTTCACTGATTACAAAAATATATAATTTGAATAGGTTTGAAAAGTCGAAAGTTTGTAAATCATCTTCTAAAAATGAGTCTAACAGGAGTTTCAAAAATAAAAGGAACGTTTTTTTTTATTTGTTTGTCTCGAAATAAGTTATAATCAATGAAATTTTATACATCAGTATTTACAAATATTACGCATCTTTTAAATCTGTTTTTATTTTTTGTTCGCAGTAATATTATTCTTTAGAGACTTTTTATCATGCAAAATATCAAATATTTTTAGAGTTTCGCGTTTTTTGAGATTCATTTTTTTGGAATAATTTTTATTATTAGGATATTTAAATGAAAATAAATTCACTGTAATTATATATATATATGTTCATACATTATGCTAATTTTGGAGTGATTTTTAGAAATACCTTTTTTGATCATGCCGTTTTGTGGTTGCGAATTGAAAATTATCTTGTCACAACAGATATCCGATTTGTTATTAAAAAACAAATATTTTAAGAAACATATATTTTTTTAGTATTTTATAGTTAAAATAAATCATTCATTCTATGTGTCTTAAATCTTCTATCAGATATAAAGTTTACAGAAAAAAAAATCATTTAATTTAGAACTGAAATTTTGATCATTTTCCAAAGTCCCAGTTCCCTTTTAATGAAGAATAAACTTGTTGAATGTTGAGTAGAATAATGTTCTGTTTTATAATATTTTTTTCATCAAAAACACAACATATCTATAGCGCGCGCATACATACATATCTATATGTATGACACTTAAAATCACGTAGTTAATAATAATTTATATGATCTCCTATAAATACAATTGTTCACTTCATTTATCATATATTTATTGTAAAATACTTTCTTATTTTATAAGTCAAAGGTAACGCTTTGCAGATTGATCTATTTTTACTTCCACAATAGAATTTTGGATATGGATAACTAATTTTTAGTTTGCAGAAAAAAGAAATTATTTTTATTTAATATATTAGTTGAACAATTTAACCTTTTTAACGATTTTTTAATAAATGTGGAGATTCTTTAGTAAGGAATTTTTTTTTATATATATGTACTTTAACTTTTATTCAAAAATAATAAAACGAAAGAAAAAGTTTTCGGGAGATTTTTAGAAAATTAATTAAACAATTAATGTTTAATCAAATAAAAGACATGAAAACAAATTTTATCCGAAACCTCGCCTAGTATGTCAGCTAGTTCACTATAAACTTTCACTTACAGGAAGTTATGGAATTTTATACTCACAATTCATTTTAATATAAAAAGCTTTTAATAGTTATAGCAGTAATGTTTTATAGTAGTAATGTGGTCCTCCTTAAATCACATTAATAATATTTTTATAGAAGTAATTTTTAATGTTGATACGAATTAGAATTCATTATTTTCTACAGTTATTTTTTATATGAATTCTTTATTTTGCCATAATGAAGAATAATTTCAACTATTTCAAAATCGTAAAAAACAAGCATTTTTAAGCAAGAAAATTAAAGCTTCTATTTATTGCATTAATTTTGTGAATAAAAGAAATTATGATCGAAAATTTTTCTACTTTTAAAATGTCTTTACAAAATATTTCGAATTCCGTAAAAACATTTCAAATGTATTAAGAGGCACACAATAGAAATGAGAAAGCAAAATTTGATTCTAAAATCTAACAAAAAGACATTTCTATTTATCAGTAATTTTTGCCGTTGAAAATTCTAAGAATATATGCAAAAGATGAAAAGAAATCATTGTTTTCTGACTTATTTATCAATTGTCATGTCTAGGATTTCAAGAATAGTTTCAGTTTTGCTCTTCAAAGTGAAAATACATTGTGGCTTAAGATTTAAATCATAGAATAAAAATGGATAATATTGTATATTTCATTTCTTCTAATATCAATGAAAGAATGTATTATTTCTGCTTTTCAATAATATTTATTTGCAATAGACAAAGAAAAGATGCAAGTTCTCCTTTTCTTTCCCTTTCTGTTTTTATCTTCCTGTAAAAAAGTAAGTTTTTTCTACAATGCATCACGTTTTAGTGCATGTTGTGTTAGAAATATTTCTTCTCCTGAAGACTATTTTTATAGCACAAAAATGATAGTCTCAATCACTTACATGAAATGGATTTCAGTTTTTATATATTCACATGGACCGATTAAAAAATTCGGTTTTCAGAAAATCTTAAAAAGACAAAAGAAAAAAAAAATATTTAGAAATCTTGAAATTCATTTACATCATAGGTTTTTGTATTTTTTTTTTGTGTGTGTGTGTGTGTTTTTATTATCTAATCGAATCAAAAAAGAATTATCATTTTTTATCACTTTAGATAATTATTCTTTAACTTAACAGATAATTTTGATGATCACTTTCGGCTACCAAACAGATTTTATTAAAATTATTGTATATTGCAAATTATTGATTGTGATAATCCTTAAATTTTAAATAATATTTTTTTGCTTTTCAAATACAATATTTTTCTTCCAGATATTGTCTGGTATCTTCTCTCTAGGCCTCAAGTGTGTGTGTGTGTGTGTGTGTGTGTGTGTGTGTGTGTGTGTGTGTGTGTGTGTGTGTGTGTGTGTGTGTGTGTGTGTGTGTGTGTGTGTGTGTGTGTGTGTGTGTGTGTGTGTTTAACTTTAACTTAACTTTTGTTTAACTTGATTTGCTACGTGTTTGGTAAGATGGAATTTTACAGCCGACTTTGCATTCATTTCTTGATGCTAAAGTTCATAAATTTTGAATATTTGTTCATTATCGATGACAATATACTATGTGAATATTTTCTGAATTTAATTATTCAAAAATGAATGAGAAAATCAATGCATTAAAGAGGGAGGTTTGTGCACATATTTCATAAAAAATGAAATTCAAGATCAATTTTAAGGATTTATCAGCTTATTTCTTATAAGAAATACATTAATAATATAAAAGATCGCTAAAAGGTGAGTTTAGAAGAGAAATTATTTAGGTTTGATTTAAATCGAATTTCCGTCCTTAAATTATAATGAAATAATTTTGTTCATAATCTGTTACTTTTTGAATGAGCTTTAATTCCTCAAAATTGAAAAGAAACATCAATAAAAATAATGAAATAAACCTTAAAAAATCCTAACTATCTGACCAAATTGAATCTGCAGCTTCACTAAAGTAAAAACAAAAGATTTCTACTAAGGCGATTAAATTTGGTAATAAAAGATTCAAGGAAAATCATACAAGCTGAGAAGATTAAAGATTCCCAGACGCAATCTAATCTAAAAATTTGATACTTTGCGATCAAGAACTGAAAAGAGATGGGCAAATAAAAAAGTAAGGAGAAGGATTCTGCAAAAAGGGCACCTCAAATTTTTCCCCCTCACCCACCGGCAGATTAATACCTTCGAAACAAATAAACTTTCCAGTAATCACGTACAATATTTCAAAATTTTCATTCCAGAACGAAAATTCTTTCACAACCTTGAAGCTTATTTGAAAGATTTGTTCGGGTCATCAAGAACAAACGGTATGAACAGACGAGAATATACATTTATATGCACCATTTTTCGTTTTTTAGGGTAGTAGGGGGGGGGTCGGCTGATCTCTCTCCCTACCCCTGAATCAGCAACCTTCACTTAATGGCTAAGCTGGGGGGTCGAGAGGGGGATAGCCGATATGAATAATGAATGAAAAAAATACCGTTGGGGGTGGTAAAAATCACGAAGGCAAATTATTCCAGTTTTGGAAAATTCTGCCCCAGAATTAAAAAGAATAAGAATAATTATAAATACACAGACGGATATGCATAAAAAAGTGTCCTTATTTATGAAAGGGAGGATTTATGTTAGCAGTCAAACAAGGAATTCAAATGAGTACGCATGCTCAGACGTGCTCCTAGAGCACAAAAGTGATATAACAAAATATTCCATTTGTTACGCCCGCATTAGGGACGAGATAGACTCATTAAATCTTTTTTTTTTTTTTTTTTCATCTTTCTTTCAAAAGAAAATGAAGAAAAAAAAAGTGGAGGAGGAAAGAAAAAAAAAAATGGGAGTCTTTAATTAAAAGAAGTTGTCTGACTTTAGCTTGATTTGGCACGTGACTTGAATCATTTGCAGTAGGGGAGATTAGGCATTTTCTCATTTCCTTTCACAGAGTTATTTATCAAACGCAATGAAGCTATCATCTGTTGTATTAAAAATAGGATGAGTGCAGCACGATAGAAACGGTACAGGAATTTCTGTACAGAAAAATTAGAGGTATGCAAGTCAACGTCTTAAAATATTTTGAAATTTATTGCAGAATAAATGGCGCTCAAAAATAATTCGTATATTCTGTTAATTCCATGTTACTTAACCCTTTAAAAGGCCATTTTTTTCTAGTCATATAATATTAAAATATTTTAAGGCTTGAAAGTAGAATAAGGAAAGGTAATCGTTTAACTTATTAGATTAATTTAATTTGATTAATTTAGTTAATTAATAATTAAGTATCAAATCAAGACACATCATTTTGTGTAAAATAAAGAACTAAAGCATCTAAGTTTCTGTCTTTCTAAAAAAATTTGTCAGAACTTATACTAACCTACATAAATCCATACAAAGATTGATAAATTTCTTGGGAAGCATACTTCCCACGGCCCTAGAAAGGGTTAAAATGATGATATTTTAAGAATTTCAATTGGAATTTTATTATATTATTTATTATATATATATATATATATATATATATATATATATATATATAAACTTGATATGTATGATTCCCTCTACTACCACGAACGAAAGAAAAAATACTCCCATATTATTGTTCCAACAAAATACAAATAAAGGTAAATCTTCTTTTAAATTACCGCTTTTAAACTTATCGATTTTGTAGTTATCCTTTGTTTTTAAAACTTTCGCCTATTGTTTAATCTTTTATACTCAGTTTATTTATTTTTTTAATCTTTCCGAAAATTTAACCAAATATTGCGCTTAATTTTAAAGATTTTAAAGACATTTTAATTCATATAAGTAAAGGACATTTATTTTAATATTTTTAAATTGGTCTGGGTGTTTGAGTAAAAGTGAGCTTAATAGCTGTAAAAGAACAAAAATCTAGATCTATAAAATCTTGTATACGGGTTTAACATCTAAAATATAGATTTTTATCAAATTTTAAGCGATATCTGCTAAAGTATAGGTTTTCTGTCGATCTGACTTTGAAATACATGTAAATTCAATGTTTCATAAACGCAATGTAAGTATATCAAATTTCCTGTATGATTTTGTGATTACAACTGTAGTTCCATGTGAAATTTTGGTTTCAATTAGTCTCTAAAAAGGCATCAAAAATAAAGTTTTGCAAAGTGGTAAATCCTGCGAAAACCTATTTTAAACCTAACCCCTTCAATGCTATAGCTAAAAATATGCTGAAAATACCAAGGATATACGCTGAATACCTATATTTCGTAATTACTGTTTGCCAATGTGATACAAGACATTCGTAGCCTTATCTAAGGTCCACAATTTTATGTGTGGAAGTATAAGAGCTTTATCGGAGAGTAAGCGAGAATATTTAAGGGAGACTACTCCAACTGATTTTATATGCATACACTTTTGTTTAACTTGATTTGCTTCATATTTGGTAAGATGGAATTTTACAGCCGATTTTGCATTTATTTCTTGACTAGCTTTTACCCGCGACTTCGTACGCGTGGAAATAGACACGACCTTCGTAATACGAAGGTCGTGAAATAGATTGGAATTTATAGCATCAATGGCTTTATCTTTAGTTACTCCTGCGCATGCGTGAATTTTCAACGCCAATTGGGGTAACACAAATGTATGAATTTTTTACGCCAGTTGTGGTAATGCAATATAGATTTTGAATTTTGAATTTCCTTTATTTTGTTTTATTTTAATTCAAAAGTACTTCAGAATGAATCCGAAAGATCGATTAATTAACGTTTAATTTTAAATGTATCGAACACTAAGAAAATAAGCAGAATCGTTTGAAATAATAGTCAAAATCATGTTAAGCCTAATCTCATCGGCGTGGGGGAAAAAAACCTCTGAAGCTTTACTCATTTGGCGGGAAAGTTAGTTTTTAATTAATAAAGAATTAACCACTCAATTAAACGGAATAAATAGTAGCCTATGTCCTATTCCAGACTATAATCTATCTCTCAGCTAAATTTCATCCAATTCTTTTCAGCCGTTCTGGCGTGATTGACTAACAAACATCCATCCATCCGAACTTTCACATTTATAATCGTAGTATAGATGTGCTAGAATTTTTAAAATTTTGTACATTTGTTTATTCTTGATAACTATTTGATTATTTTCTTAATTTAACTATCAACTATTAAATTAAAGTACCGAACTGGTTTAAAATCGTCTTTGTACTTTTGTAGGCTGTTTTATAAGCTTTATAAAACTGCCTGAAATACAAATTGAGTAAAGTTGTTTTGTTATTGATACATACTGGACTGGAAATAACATTCAAAAATCGAAAAGCTGCTAAATTTTTAAAAAATGGTATTTTGACAGTTTAATTTTGCAATATGTTCATAATTTTAAAATATGCGTACTTAAAAAACATTAAAAAATATTTTTTCAAAAAAAAAAAAAAGTTGCCTCCGAACACAAACGGATGCACAAACGGATTTTGTTTGATTGAAATTTTATTCTATAAACAAGAAGGCCATCTGACAGTGAATTTAATAAAAATTTAGTTCAAGACTTAATGAAATTTATAATAATAAATTATAAAATGAGGATGAAAAATTAGAAAATTATTACAGTAATCAAATTTCTCATTTTTATTTTAATGCATTTACAAAAATCTGTTTTTCAAAAATGTTTTAAGTAAATGTATTTTTAAATGTCGATTGACTTTTTAAACAATTAAAATAAAAAAAAATTGTACTTTTTGGAAACAAATTATGAAAATACTTTTTCATAAAAGTACTTGATCACAGTTAATTACCATAGTTAATGCTTACAAATAGTAACTTTGTAATAGTAAATAATACATAGAATTTTTTTTTTCTTATAATAAAATAAGAAATATTTATACTTCAAGTTCAAATATATTTATTAAATTTCCGAGAGCAAGAATAAAGTTATGATGCACTATTTTATTTATATTTTGTCCATTTTTGAATGTGATTCTAAACTTGAGATAACATAATGACATTTAAAACTATTAAGTTTACATTTAGATTTTAAATATGATCATTATTTAGTTGTTGCAACTTTTGCTCTTTAAAAATGTTTTTTTGTTAATATTTTTATCGGAAATCTTTTTTATTGAAATTGGAAAACATTTTTATGTAGACATAACTAGGAATAAATTATAATTCTTTATCATTTATTTCCTCTTTAATAACGTCATTTGTTACAACACATAGACGAAATCTGTCGTTATATAAGCGCCCTAAATATAATATGATATTCAATAAATACGCGCTAAACTGAAACCAAAATAATACATTTTCCAATTTTACAGTTGAAAAGCACGAATAAAAATGTCTTAGCAAAATTTTTGGGGATAATAGGGTATAAAATTTTTCGAGTTTTATAATTTCTAAAGTTCTAATAAATTTTTCTTAAATTAAACTTTTCTGAAGTTTATTTTTTTGTTAAGAAATTTCCAAATGAAAACATCATAAGGAACTTTATTTAATTCAGTATTACAACTGATCGTAATTCAAGTTAAAGAACATTAGAAATTTATTTTTCAGTGTTAAAATATTTTAATACAAATTACTTCTCTGGAATTTTTATCTGTTTTTTTTATATAAAAGCTTATAAATTCCATATGCTGTTATATAATTAATTAAAAAATTCATATTGCATATACAAATTTTAAAATTAATTTTGACAATCCTGTTAATAGTACCGATAATAATAATAAAGAGGAAATTTTTTTTCCCAAATCATTTTGAAATACAACCATACTTTTTTTTACGTTTCATTAATTAAATTTCATAAATTGTTTTAATTAGATTTCATTATATATTTATATACATTTCTATCTATAGAGTAAGTTGCAGTTCTAAATTATCCACATAATGATTTTTAATTTCTCGTTTTTTCGAAATATACAAAGAGAAACGATTGCAATAATCACAAAATTCGAACTCGAAATTTTGAAGAATATCCACGTTCCGAAACTCGTCCAAAAAACTCATTTTTGAAATTACATCTGTTTGTCTGTTCGCCTAACAGCGTCCTAAATATACATTTGTTTCGATACTTGTGCATTAACCTCATCCCAGCAATTAAGCGCCACAAAACTTGCCAAAGATAACACTCTAATAGACTCTATCATACCATTCATACTATACACAAGAACATTTATTACAGAATATGGGAGAAAATTGTGGCGAGATCGCTCCCTCTGCTTTTAAATATTTTACTTACTTAAATATTTTAAATATTTACTTACTTAAATACTTCTACTTGGCTTAGAATCTAAATAGGAACTGTTCTGCTCTCCATATTTTTGTATTGAATTTTGTATTTCAGGTTACGTTTTGTCAAATTTTGAAGAAATTAGATAATGAATTTAGAACAATACAACTTCTCTTTGATCGATTTGGTTCTAAATTTGATGCATATATGCCATTATGATAAGAATACCGGGTGAGTAATTTCGTTCACCCAACTAGTCTCTTATTTGAGTCCTCGTATTCCCATATATACGGACAGATAAACGGACAAACTGTCTACTAATGCTTGTTTGAGGTTCGAACTCGCAACTTTAAGGTTCGTATCCGAGTAACATAACCACTAGGCAAAAGTGATCACCCCAATCCGAAGACTGATAACTGGCTTATGAAGCTTGTCATAATTATCGCGATAAGGGATATGATTGAGCGCGTGTCAAAAGCGTCAAGTGTGTCTGACGACTTTATTTATTTTTGTTGTTGTTATTGTTGCTGCGTCAAGTGTGTCTGGCGACTTTTTGATGCGGGTGGATGGCGCTACGACAGCTGCACGAAGGATGTCTGGTCAAGGTCATCAATGTGGAGGTCGCATACAGGAGGACCAAACCCGTGACATTAGGGTCCGAAGTCACGTAACATAACTAGACAAAAGTGATTAATCTATAAGGAGGTTGTTAACTGGCATATGAAGCTGTCGCCACATACTAAATCATAAATATGATTCTAAATTGCATTGTAATCTACATTTTTGTGATGAAAACGGTATGCTAGATTTTATTTATCTAACTAGCTGCGTTTTCGAGTTATTCTGTTAACACGCATTCTGAAAAATAAACTTCTGAACTTAAGATTTGGCATAGACAAAAATTTGTGATTTAAACAACACATACTACTTTTTATTTGTTTAATTTACTTATTGTTACATTATCGTGCTCAAATACTCATACAAAGAGGCAGGTAGACGCATAATCATAATTCCAAAAATGTGTTTTTAGAAATCAAGGTGGTGTAAAATGTGGAGATTTCTCAAAATATTCAGATTGAAATTTTTGAAAATTATAATAATTTTTCCTTGTATATATTAGAAAATAAAAATTATGAAGAGCAATCAAATGCCAACTATGTCCACTTTATTCCAGAAATCTAATTAGAAATGTCTTTCTTTGCTTACATTTTATGGGGCTATCAATATTGAAAATTTTTAGACAAAATTTTGAATCTGTTAATGGCTGATTATGTCCAGTTCAAAAGCAGATAATTTATATTATATGTAATCTTTCTTGGGTATCTTCATGTGCATAGCATTTTCAATATTTTATAGATATGATTAAATATAAAAGAAAGTTCATTGTATATTCAAGACAGATTTAATTTTTCTTTCTTGAATTCTATATGATCAAAACAAATGGTGCTCGAAAAGTTAATGTACTGCTATAATTTCTTTCACTTTTTAAGTACTTTCGTGAGTATAGTTTTCAAGTAGCAGGATATTGTTAAACTTTTTGTTCACCTTGATATAAACATTAAAATAGTGGGCCAAATTTGTTAACATTTGTTAAATATTTTCGTGAGTATGGTTTCAAGTAGCAGGATATTGTTAAACTTTTTGTGCACCTTGATATAAACATTAAAATAGTGGGCCAAATTTGTTAACTATTTTTGTGATTATCGCTTCAAGTAGCAGGTTATTGTCAAACTTTTTGTTCACCTTGATATAAACATTGAAATAGTGGGCCAAATTTGTTAACATTTATTAAATATTTTCGTTAGTATGGTTTCAAGTAGCAGGTTATTAAACTTTTTGTGCACCTTGATATAAGCATTAAAATAGTGGGCCAAATTTGTTAACATTTGTTAACTATTTTTGTGAGTATGGTTTCAAGTAGCAAATAAGTATTAAATTATTTGTGAACCTTGATATAAATATTAATGTTCGTAGGACATATTTTTTAAAATATTTATTTTAAAAAAAGAGTTAAATGTGCTTTTCTGTAAATGGGTGATGTTTTAAAACAGTTTTGTATCTTAAAGCTTTGAGAATTATTATTGTAAATATTATGAATATATTTATCCAATTTTAATTATTTTATATGTAACTTTATAATAGTGAGATCTTATCCATTAAACAAATTTAAATGATACGCAGAAAATATTGAGTTATTAACGCTATGACTTAATATGTTCTGATACTTTTAAATCTTGAAATAAATTAATTAATCGATATTAATCATTTGTTAAAATAAAAGCACAACAGATTTTACATGCATGGTTCAGTGTTACAAGAAACAACTTTTATTCGGAAATAATTAATTCGAATATGATAGTAAATTTAAACCTGGCCGAAGAAGTTTGCCAAATCATATGAAAAGCTGGAGAGAGGCATTCTAACAAATGCAAGACACAAATATTCGGTGTTGGATCAAGCCTAAACTTGTCAGGCACCGAAACAAATTCCGCGAGGTCTGCTAAAAACTTTCATCTTTGCGCAGCTGAGGCCATTGTTTCAATTAGCCGAACACGTTAGATGCCGTAACTAATTATAACGGTCTTTGTTCAGATTTCACCCTGATCGATTCTCGCAGAATTGCCATCACCGTCATCTTCAAGCATTCGACATTGTCCAAACAAAAGCTCGAAGGAAGCAGACGATATCTCGTCATCCGGATCTGGCAACAAGAGTGGATCGTAAAAATAGCGGAATATGTTTTCATCTCGGGAGAAATTCGAACAAAGTTGTGTTTGCTCTTGTCTGCTCGAAAATTTGCATATTAACTTACCGAAAAGAGGCCCCCGCAATAATTAGCAAAGTAATGAAAATAACTTCGGTCCCGGAAAAGTTCTCCCCGATATTGTGTACATTTCGTTAATAAGAAATGTTGCTTTTAATAAAGGCAAAAGTCTTGTTCGATCTATATGTAAGATATTAGAAATAAAATGAAAAGAACATGAGCTGACGACTGTGGGTGTGGATGAAAGTGTGGCTGGACCCATAATGATTCGTGTTACGGCTTAAGTGTCCATAATTAAATAAAATGTTTTGTATTTTGGCGTGTTTTGAGGAAAATTCGATCCGACTGTTCCAGGTTATATCTTCAACTGGAAAATTTTATTACGCGAAATATGAGTGGAAAAGAAAGAACACTTATTTAAATGAGGTGGCGGGAATTATCCTCTGATGAGGATATGTAAATGTGTCATTTATTCCGTGGAATTGTCACTGGGGATGTATATTGCGTTACACTGAAAGCTTCTAAGCGAATTGGGATTGAAGGAGGAATGAAAGGGGAAAAAAATTGGATGTTTCCACTCGTTTGCGTTATTGAACGAACGTTCTCTCTGTAAATGCTGAGATTGAGAAAGGGATATCGAATTTCTTCTCATTTTATGCCCTTCGTTCCGAGTGTTCTACTGTCGTTTTGCAATTAGGGGTATGCAGAAATGTAAATTGAGAACCAAGAAGTACTTTTCGGAGTATGTTTTAATTGACAGGGGTTTCTTGAAATTTCTATTTTCTTTCAGATATAACAGCTTCTATTACTCTAGTGGTTGATATTGCAATGTTAATTTTCTCCACTCTGATTATTTTTCCGTTGTGATGCGTTGTGCTCCTTTTAACTAATTTGACTTTATAGCTCCCAAATCTGTGTTTGTGTCTGAAGAAAACTGAAACAGTAACATTGAGGATGTATTGTAAATATGTAAAAACTGACAAATTCGGTGTTTTCTTTTATTTTCCAAACTGTCTTTAAAATTTCAAATTATTTTTTTTAAAAATTCAATTGGTACAAGAAAATTCAGTCATTTTTTTCAACTGAAACAGTTACATTGAAGATGTATTGTAAACATATGAAAACTGACAAATTCGGTGTTTTCTTTTATTTTCCAAACTATCCCTGAAATTTAAAAATTTTTTAAAAGATCACTTGGTGCATGAAAATTCAGTTATTTTTTAAAACAAAAGTAATACGTGCTTAATAATCACTATATTTTTGGATTAATATATACATTATTAACAATAAATGAAGCATGTAGATGTAGCATGTAATAGTAATACATATTAGCACATAGGATACATGTAACAAATAAGATACACTTGTACAGGTACAAGCTGAATATTTAAAAGGCTTTTCTTTAGAAGGAACAGCTAATTTCCTGTATATGGGAATAAATGTTTTTATAAATAATTTTATATAGCTCATAGTAAATTTCCTGTATATGGGAATAAATGTTTTTATGAATAATTTTATATAACTCATAGCAAATTTCCTGTATATGGGAATAAATGTTTTTATGAATAATTTTATATAACTCATAGCAAATTTCATGTATATGGGAATAAATGTTTTTATGAATAATTTTATATAACTCATAACTAATAAAACAGAGTTTATTTTAAAGCTTTGTTACTACTGAAATATAAATATCCCATACTTAGAATTTAACAAAGGAATGAGAAAAACCAGTTTAAAGTTCTTTTTTTAAATTTAATTGGTTGTAAAGTTAAAAAAAATAAACATGACACTGCACGAGAAAAAGATTTATCTAACATTCCAGAAAGTATTAAGAATTCTAAACGTCAATTATTTTTCCTTTCTTAGACCATTAGGAATCAACCTAGGAAAATACTTGCCCCCTTTTCACAAAAAATAAGGGCAAGTTCAACAAATTCAGAAATGTAATTTAATTTTCTCAAAATACAAGTGTAATTTAGATGTATTTAAAGTTCATTCTATGAATCTATGACCTATTGATCACTATATTTAATACCACCAAACTTTCCATCCTAATTAACTAACAGTAAAACGGGGGGGGGTTCTCAGTACAATTTGACTTTTATATGTTATCTTGCTCTTATTTGCTTTCTATAAATATTTCAAGTGTTCTAAATTTCTTTTAATTTGCCATTTATTTTATTTCTCCCAAGCCAAAAAAAAAACAAAAAAAAAACTCCAAATTATTGAAACATTTTTTTAAATAATAGAAATTTTTCTTTTTTTTGATTCATTAACAACATATCGAACTTGTTTACATTTTTCCTTTGTACTTTTGTTAAGCATACAAATTTCAAAAAAATATTAGGTTTTACTTTACTTATTAAGATTTACTAATAATAATAAAACTTAAAGTTTTACATAAGTTTTTATTTAATTTTCGCTAAATGTCATATAATTTGTTCTATATTGATCTATTTTTGATATAAATTTATAAATACTTTGAAATGCTGAGATTTAATCTGAAATGAGTATTAAATTGCCAATAAAAGCGAAGGCACTGCCAATGAAAGCAATTGATTCACTTACCATTCTTCCTAAAATTAATTTTTGAAATTTCTATCATGGAGCATTAACTACATTTTTTAGTAATTATTATTTAAATGTCAATTAATAATCAAATCCCTCAAGTCGGCAACATTTTATCATGATGTACTCATCAAAAGATTTGCATTGGATTATTTGCTTTGTGAGTCAGAATATATTAACTGCTAACGTGAGTTTTAATTAAATATCTTGTAATTTTTCATCCATATTTTTCAGATTTAGTAATCTAATTCATATATTTTGACTTATTTTGGAGTATTTATTAATATTCATTGGAACACTAAAATGTATTTTTTATTCCGAAAAATTTTGATTATTATGAACAGGTTGTGTTTTTTAAACATTTTACTTTAAAGAATTTTTCGACCAAAATAAATTTCACCAGCGTTATAAACTTTTATATTGTAAATCTTAATTCTATTTACTTGAAGTTTAGTGATGTTCGTGAAAGCCATACTTTTAAAATTTTCTAAAAGCAATGTAATTTTAGGCTTAAATTTTAACGCCTACAGACATTTGATACTTTTTTCTTTGAACATAGTGCTTTTAGGGGTATCTAATAAATTTTTCCAAGTTAGGATATAATATTGACAAATTTAGCAGATTAAGTTGAGTAGTTATGTAAAAGAAATCAGACATCCAGATAGATGTCCTACCCATCTGATATGTGATTAAAAACCTTTCTTTTCAATTATCAAATATTGAAAAGCATTTATGCTGAACATTAGCAGGATTTTTATAACGACGTTTACACAGTTAAGAGACAAAATGTGTCAATTCCACAAATAGTAATAGCCTTGAGCTAAAGAATTTTTGAAAGACCATTTGTAATATTTTCTTCTCATTAAATCATCTTGGTTCGTTTTCCAGAAATATATAATTTTGTTTTTACTTGCGTTTTCATCATCTACCTGAATGTATTTCCTTATACCTTTTGGTAAGATCACCTGATTTGGAAATTTTTAAACGCGGTTTGAACATAATCCAACAAATGGATTAATTTGACTATTTATTTAGGTCATTCACAGGAAATATGTAATAAAATTTGCTACAAACTTTGATAAATATATACTTTGTATCTGTACCAGAAATAGATAAAAACTATTAGTATAACATCTTCAGAATAATTTATCAATTTAATAAATTATTCTAATACCATTTTTCTTATTTGAGTGTGTATGATTTATTCTTATAATGTGCTTTTAGGGATCGTATTTTATATAATAGCTTATATGTTTCACCATTTAATAAGAATTTGAATCTTAAAAATGCCGTCTTAGGCGTATCAACTACACTATTTCCATAATAGATATAAAACGTCTAATATCATGTAAATAGATATTTTCAAAATTCGTAATTTAAATGATTATTGCCCGACATAACATCTTAAGAATCATTACTAACAAAATCCTCAGTTTCTTCATCTTTCCGAATAGCATTTGACTAGTTCTATATTTGTACGATAGATGGCAGCAGTAAATATCTTTTGGATCTTAATTGAAACTGAGCAACGCACATATAGTTATGATGAAGAGGAGCTCCGTAGAAGAAAAGGATGCATTGAAATAGAATACTTTTCCATTTTAGCAATTTTTCTCTAACACTCAAATCAACCCTTATTCCAAGTTTATTAGTAAATGTATTCATCATTTTAAAAGTTTCATTTAATGAAATAGTTAATTGTATTAATACAATTTGAATTTTGTAGAATTATAATTAAAAATTAAAATAATTCGTTCACATAGGCTTTATAATGAAAAAGTCTTCAGTTTGTAAAATATTTCTCTTACTTTCAACTATGCATGCATAAGATTTCATGCTTTCGTCTATAAAATTTGCAAGCATATCAAAAAAAAAAAAAAAAAAAAAAATGATTTTTTTCCCCCCCCCCCATATCTTTGATTAGTGTTTGAACGGATCTTTCACTGTATATTTTAGGAATAATATTCATATCACAATAGGCTATTAAAAAAGTTGAATAAGAAATTAATAATGAATTTATTAACTCTTGTTGAATTTAAAAAGATTGTCAAATATTACCATAATGGAAATATTTACAAAACTGCTTCAAACTGAGCGTTTTCGATACCTGTAATAAATTTGCATTCTTCTAACAATACTTGCATACACAAACCGTTGCATTACATAACAGGCAGCTTAAATCAAGAGAATAAATAATAATAGTATACAAGGAGCATCAATTATCGAAATGCTCCTTTTATATTACTATTTTCAGGAAAGCTCAGTATCATGCATATAACTGCAAACAAAGATTTTTTTTTTGACAAAGACAATGAATGGATTCTACTAGACCGGCATTTGCTTATACCAATTCTTTATGCAATGAATAAATGTGCATTCCTGGAAACAAATGTTTTCATCTCGATTTGTGATAAGCCTCTTCATATTAAGAACTAAACATATATTTGCAAATATTATATATTAAAGTGTGAATCCTTGTGAGCATAGATGAATGTAAGTGAAATATTTTACTGACTGACGCTTTTTACATTATAAAAACCATATAAAACTTAATTTGTAAAAAAATTTCATCATCAACCTTCGCAGAAACCAAAATATTTTCACACAATTGCTCAGTTTCTTTAATAAAACTTGAAGTATATGTGCAATATTTAGGAACATAAACTTGTTCCACTTTCTTGGGATGTATGTATGTATTTGCAATGCTACCTTCTCATCGGTAGAGGTATGTTCAAAGGTTAAAATTGTTTTTTTTATTTCCTTTTTTTAAGCAGTTCGTTTATCCACTGCAGACAGGCATCGGACCATGTAGTGTAACGAGAGAGCCATACCAGAAGATTAGATAGACTCGTCAGCTCTCAAAAATTCTGTAAATCACTAGTAAAATTAATAATTATTTGTCATTTCTGGGAAATATGCCATTCTATGATTAAAATTCGTAGGAATTAAAATTATTTTGTATGATTTCAAACTGCTAAATGTGATCAGATTTATTTCAAAAATTAAAATGCATGTATTTATTTTTTGTTAATAAAAATCATGGAAAATGAATTTATCTTAATTGAAAAGAATATTTTCAAAGTTGATTACTATAAAATAAAAAATATAAAAAAATGGAGTCTAGAATGCATTTTAAACTCTGATTAAATGAAGATAAAGAAAAAGATGTTATTACTTACACATTAAAGTTTTTTTATGATCATAGAAAAAAAAAGACAATTATTCAGTTATTAAAAATTAGCAATGAAGTAAAAAGATTTATTCTTTTTTTTTTTTTATTTATTTATGAAGCAAAATTCGCGGTCAGTTTCTTAAAATTTCATTATTATTACATAATATCTGAATTAACTGCATAGCCAACAACGAGAATGATTGGATGAATCAACGGGAAATAATGCAACATTTCGTTATTATCTTCATATGAATGTGTGTGACAAATCAAAATAAAATAATTGATATTATCACTTAACTCATTTGATCTAGTGCAGTGTTCATTAATTTGGATTTCGCGGAGCCTTGGGGTGCCCTGAGATATCCGTTAGGGTGCCGAGAATGAGGGGGGGGGATCAAAATCCCCTCAATATCAAAGGCTCATTCAAACGAAAGCTTAGTGATGAGTACGAAATGCCACTGAAGATAACGTCTTTAGAACTAGATTTCATTTGCTTGTGTTAAAAATGTAAGTACTTGTACATCCTGGTCACTAGATGCAGTGATCTAAGTTTAGAAATTGCAGTAGTATGAATTATATTCTTGTTAAGTGACATATTTCGTTATAAAACAGCATTATGTAGAATTTCAAATTCAGCTATAATTTTTTTTTTGAATTTCTCATAAACGATGTATGAGAAAAGAACAGTTATAGACTGTGTAAGTATTCGGTGCTATCAATAAAATATGAAAGGAGCTTTTAAAATAACTGAATATTTCAAGTACAAATAATTAAAAGTTGCATACATATCATCGTGTATTACATTAATATTATTAAAATAACACTGATACTTTTAATATAGATATACACATTAATTTTCTTTTATGATTATGCAAGTAGATTAAAAGTGAAATATCATTCAGCAAAAATAACATCTAACATAGCAAACGATTAGTTATTTTTTAATTAAAATTAACAATTAAAAACATAACTTTTCAAGTGTAAATATACAATAAAATAGCATCCATCCGTTCATAGAAGGTAATGCGATCGAATTTTTAGAGTTTTCATCAAACTAATGTTTCCCTTCATTTATTCAAGACGCTATATGTTAATCGCCTTTTGCGACCAGCTGTTTCGTTAAAAATATTAGCTGCGCTTACTTTAAATCAAGCCTCTTAGTGTTTAAGCCTCTTAGTGTCTGTTTGTGTACGTGAACCTACCTAAAGTAGTTAGAATTTCATCATAGCACTATTGACACCATAAATCTCCATGCAATCTGTCTTCTAATTTTACACTGTTTATTGCTTTATTGTTACACGTTACTTTCTTGCGCGATTAAATCTATACTTATATAAAGCTCAATGTGTGTGTGCGTATGCGTGTGTGTGTATTGGCGCTCTACAGGCCAAACCGCTCGGCCTACATCTACCAAATTTGGCATATGCATACCTTGAAGGTCGGGAATGTGCACCTGGCGTCCCTTTTTTGAATTTTTAATTAGAATTTTAATTATTAATTAAAAACTAACTTTCCCGCCAAAAAAATCTTTTCATTTCCCCACCGCCAAATAAGTAAGACTTCAGTTGTTTTTTTTTTGTTTTTTTTTTTTCCACGCTAAAGAGGATAGGCTTAAGAAATTTTCAGCAGATTATTTCAAACTATTCTGTTTATTTTCTTAATGTTTGAGGCAGTTAAAATTAAACATTGTTAATTAATCGATCTTTCAAATTCATTCTGAAGTACTTTTGAATTAAAATAAAACAGAGTAAAGGAAATTAAAAATGTCTAATCTGCATAGCGTTATCCCAACTGGAGTAGAAAATTCACGCATTTACGTTACCATAATTGGCGTTGAAAATTCATGCATGCGCATTGTGTTCTGATTGCTAACAACGGATACGAACTTGGTTTTGAAGGTTTAATATGTTTTCGACAGATTATTTCAAACGATTCTGTTTATTTTTTTAGTGTTCGATGCATTTGAAACTAAACATTGTTAATTAACCGATCTGTTTATGATGAATCTGAGAAAATTTTGTTGAAAACTTGTTGAGATATTATATAAATTAAGAAAAATATTCTTTAGTGCTCATAAGGTTTAAATACTCAGCGACTCTGTTTTCAGTTCTCATATTTTTAAAAAATGCTTCGTTTCATTAAAAAAAAATATTATATTTCTTGCAGTTTAATCATTTCCACTTTAATTTAAATTTTACAAGGGGTAACAGAAAATTAGAGAGATACATATTACGTTATGGCTGAAGGCCATTATAATACTATGAGTGAATTATATGATTATTAAAATTTGAAGTTTTAAAATATTTTAATGTAGAAGCAATTAAAATGGGAGTTTCATAAAATATTTAATTATTAAAATTTTAACGTGCATTAAGATTTGCGAACCGGCTGGTCGTCAAAGACGGCTAGTATTTTACAAAATAACGCAAGCTTATTGAATTTAAATGCAACAAGCGAAGTATTATTGAATTTAAAAAAATCCAGGAAGAAAAATTTCCCTGAAAAATTAATACTTTTACAATATAGTCTTTTATTAATTTTAAAATGATACAAAAATTATTTTTATGCAATAATTTTCGAAAGACATCACGGAATGACCTCAAAAATTTTCCCTATTAATAACTGAATTAAAATTTCAAAAATAAATCTTTATACAGTTATTATTTCCATCCATTAAAATACATTTACGCCATTAGAAATTTATTGTGCTAGTTTATTGATTCCGATATGCATTATTTTCAATAATGGAAGAAATATTTAATGAAACAGTCTTTCAAAGCTTTTGATAATAAAATAACCTAAATTTGCATTAAAAATTTTAATTTTTTAATTTAAATGTAAGGTAAGATCATCACTCGCAATACTTTTCAGGGCAAAGCATTCAAAGGTGAAAGCAAAATTGGAAATCCTATTTTTCTGTGTTTATATTTAGAGTGAAAGGATAATTTGTTTAGTGAAGCTCCCTTCTAATAAATATGTGCAAAAACATAAATATTGTAAGAACCTTTTGGCCCAAAAGCATGACGTTCTTTTGACGCAAATCACGATAAATTTGGAAAGAAATAACCTCATTCTGGAAAAAAAAAAATACTAAAATTAGTTTTAGTTACTTGTTCATAGGCAGATTTTTATCTGCAAAACGTTTTTATGGAAAATAAACAGGAGAGGAATTATGAATTGAATAGATGATTAGAATGTGTTGCTATATCTAATGATTACTATAAAGGAACCATTCTAAAAAATCCTGCTGTCAGAACTTGATTCAATTTTTAAGACCTTTCCTTTAAGCATACAGTATAACATTATAAGAATGGTTTTGAATAAAATATTATGATTATTTTAAAATATTATTAAATTTATAATCTTAATATGTCACTGTGACTATGTATTTTCCACATCTCCGTTTAAACAACCAGCCGATTTCAATCAAGTTTGCATACTTGTTCATTAGAACAATAGAAAGAATACCGTCAACTTTTAAAAGTGCAAAAATTAATTAACATTCAACTAATTAGAAATTAACTAAAAATTTATTTTGACTTCGGAGCAAAATATTTTACAGCAAATATTTTAATATTCTCTTAAAACTTTAAATTTTCCATTTCAATTATATTAAATTCCATTCTATGTATTTTTTTCTTTGAACAATTTCAAAAATTATTATTTTTCAATTATTATTATTGGAAAACTAACGTAGACGAATTTGCAGTACAGTAATAATAAAATTCCGATTTACTTACTATACCATTTTTTTTAAATTTCTGATTCATATCTTTTTTTTTTTTTTTTTTTTTTTTACTGATTTAAAAACTGATTACTCCGGGTATATCAGTTGCTCGTAAATAAAATTATTGCATTAAAAGCACTTTTTAAATTTAAAAAAATTAGCTTTTAAATAATTGTGCAACATTTTTATCTTCACAGCATTTTTATTGTTCCTTGAGTAATCATATATACAACTTTCTCTTCCCTGAATTTTTACTAACATAAATAATAAAATATACTCTGATTATTATATATATTGCAGTCTTTCTATTCAATGTCTCATAACAGATAAAAATTAAAATTATAATTTTTATTGCAATAATTGTTTTTATGGATGTTTGTGATACAATGTTAAATTTTTAACTGTGTTTTTTTTCTTTCAAAAGGAGTCTTGTTATCTTTAACTACAGTATCATTTGATTTTGAATTCTAATTAAATCATTAATAAATGTCGAAATATTAAATCATTTTAATATTGCGACGCTTTCTAACGCATTTTAAAAAGAAAGAGGAATGATTCTTTTCATTACTTCTATAATTTATACAAAAGTAAAATGCCACAATATTTTTAAGCCCATTAATCAGCCAGGCTTAACACATTATGTGTCATGCCTGTCAGCGGTGACTGACACCGAACTTTCCGTTCGGAATTGCATCCGTCCCTGGTATCACTGATATTTTCACTCCGTACCTCATAAGTCATAGGTGATGACTTGGTATTTTTCGTTCAAGTCATTGTTGACTGACAATAATTCTATTCGGGCAGCGTTAATCATGTTGACTGACGATATACATTTTAAAAACTATATTCTTTTAATATTAATTTGGAGATAATAAAGTATAATCTTATTCCGGAAGTCATAAAGTAATGCATCTAAACTATACTATCTTATCTCAACCTTACATAGATCTCTTTCATCATATCAAAGGAACTGGATATCACGAATTAGAAGGAAAGGACGCCCAAACAGGTTTGGGATTTCACTTGTTAATTCACTGATCAATGATGAATATACTGCTAAACTTAAACCGACAGTAAATAATAATTATTTCTTAATATTCATTAATTGGTTAAATAAAATTCAAAAGATATATAAGCTAAATGTGCAAAAATGTATATAACTGATATACATAAATGCTCAATTACTTGCGAATAAATGGTAATACAGGGTGTTCATTAATTATTGTCGGGGTTTCCGTACCTCATAACTTTCGAATAAAAAATATTACGCAAAAACCGATTACGTATTCGTAAATTAAAACTCAAAGAATTTTATTAATGATATTCAAGTGTAAAGCTTGCACAATTTGCACTTTGTAGGCATTCAGCTGAAGGCGATTATGTATTCGTAAATTACAACTCAAAGAATTTTATTTGGCAACAATGCGATCTTAGCGCATTTGCTTTACACTTTAATATCATTAATAAAATTCTTTGAGTTGTAATTTACGAATACGTAATCGGTTTTTGCGCAATATTTTTTATTCGAAAGTTATAAGGTACGGAAACCCCGACAATAATTAATGAACACCCTGTACAAGAAACCAAAATATCTTCAATAAATTTTTTGTATATAGCAAACTTGCATGAAATTCTGAATAATGGTATCTCCGGAAAAGTGTGTGTGTGTGTGTGTGTGTGTGTGCGCGTGTGCGCGCGCGTGCTACAAAGTAAAGATATACGATTTAGAAGGTTAATCACTTATTGTGAGATAGGTAGAATTAATAAATTTTATACTAATACTTAGCTACCCTCTACAGTTAGAGCATTATTTCTCCTTAATTAATATTATTTAGATTAAGTAAACCATTAATTACTGATTAATAGTCAAAGGATAGAAAATCATTTTAACTCGAGCTCCTATCAATATTTCTCTATTACTTCATGTGACTTAACTCGAAGATTAGGAACGAAACAGATCTAGATATAAACCTAGATACTTCCCCAAATTGAAACTTTACTGTAATTATTCATTCCGCAATTACCAGGGAAAAAATAATGCAATAATTTGAGTAAAATTCCCTCCATTATTTTGAATGAGGTCTGTATAATCAAAACAATACTGGATTCCTCAAATCGTTATTCGATATTTTTTATAAAATTTGAAATTACTGATATTTACAGATTAATGACTGAGTATAAAATGTATAAATATTTTTTTTTCTTTTTATGAATTTTTAGTAGCCGATAGAGTCTTGATTAGGAGTAAAGAAATGTCCTAGGATTATTCTATTTCCTATCTTCTGCTCTTCATATGAGATCAAGAACAGAAATTGGGAACGAAAAGCAAAATAAATTCTGTTGCAATATGCAGCAATTTCTCAACATTTCAGTTATATTCTCTTCAGATCAGCGCATTACTGTAATTATAAGCCAATATATCTGTTCCCAATTTTCCGTATCTTCTAGGGTAATTTGGAACCCATTGCAATAATTATTCCTATAACTGAAGATGATTGGTTAATAATTTAATTTGTATAAAAAGCATTGTTTAATAAGCCCTACAGAACTTTATCAGTCTCTCGCATAAATTAGACTTATTTTCCATCTCATGTCTCATAAATTATAGACTTCATTTCTATATCATCTTAAATTGAAAAAATTGGCAACATCTGCAAAATTAGGTCCCAGTTACACTAAATGACTCTGCTTACTTTCATACATATAATTATTGGCCTTGAAAATAATTTCCATTTCCCAAACTCATATGATTCATGTTCACGCGATATGCATCAAGAACATTTAATAATATAATTTTGTTATCCATTGCAAATCTTATCACAGCACATCGCATTACATCACAGTTCAGTGTGATTTAACTTGCTATCAAATGTCCGGTGTCATGCAAAGTGAAGCTTCTCACATAACTATGACGTTTCATGATCATGTGATTACATGAACCTTAATAGTATCTGATAGTTAATCATGGCGGCTCATGCGATTAATCGTAAGGAAGTGATATTTTTTTTAAATCCTTCACTGAGCAGCGAAGCATATTACACTATTTATTTGTTTTGTCCTTTCATAATTAATTTGGAAGCGTTTAATCCTTAATAAAAGAATTAACTTGCTTACTTGTAATAGATGATTTAACAAAATAAATTAAATTAAAAATTTGTGGAATTTATTTTTTAATTCAGATTTCCTGTATTTCTTTTTTCTTTATATATAAAAGATTTGCACGATTATGGCTGAAGAATATTCTTAAAAAAAATTAGTTACAAATGCAATCCGTTCTTTTTTATTTTATTCCTAGTAAAAGGATCAGAAACTTTTACCTAGTTTCTTTTGAGAGTAGAGAAAAAAGTGTTTTAATCATTGAAATCAGTATAGCTGCATGCAATCAATTGAAATTCACTTCAAAAAAATTTTTAGACCATTTATCTTTTTCTACCTTCAAAAAAATGTTGTTGTTTTTTTTTTCTCATTTTTATTTTAGCAAAATAAGAGGCATTTCACCGATCACAGTATTATATATTAGTTTCAAAAGTAGAAATTTTTTAAATGTTATTAATTGAGCTGATAAAAAAAAAATACTGTTTTCCTGCAGTTTTCTTAAAGCATTTTTTTTTTTTTTTTTCAAATTTTGGAAACCATATGTAGAATTCTTTTTAATGGATTCATATGAAATTTTAGAAAATAGTATTCAGAAGCATCAAGTTTCTAGTAAATCTATTTCTATTTCATTCCTGAATAATCGTATATTTCTGACTCTTTTCAATAAAAAAAGGTTTTAAATTTATACAATATTTTAAAAGAGAACATGATTAACATGTTTTAATTTTAATTAAAATGAAAACATGTTTATTGTAGTTATTGAATCATACTCCTATATTTATTATTTTAATTTTCGATTGATTTGAGGTGAAATTATTATTTTTTTTAGTATACCAGTTATGAACCAGAGGATTATCATACCACAAAACAGTATATATTTGTGATTAAAAATATTTTTTTAACTGATATTTTTCTGTTATTCTATTTCGAGAACAGCTTATTATTTTGATATACAATATTTTGCATCAGCTACAATGTGTACTTTATTTTAAAAGTTGTCTTTATTTTAAAACTAGCTGCCTTTGGCGACCAGCCGGTTCGCCAATCTTAATGTTCGGTAAAATTTTAATAATTAAATATTTTATGCAATTCCTACTTTAATAGCTTCTTCATCAAAATATTTTAAAACTTGAAATTTTGATTGTCATATAATTCATTCATAATATTATAAAGGCCTTCAGTTATAACGTAATATGTATCTCTCTAATTTTCTGTTAGCACACGTAGAATTTATGCTTTAAATTAAAGTGGAAAAATTAATCTTCAATTAATATAATAATATTTTTTACTGAAACAAAGCATTTTTTTATAATCTGATTACTGAAAATAGTCACTCAGTGTTTAAACTTTATGGGCACTAAAGAATATCTTTTTTAATTTATGTAATATCTCAAGAATTTGTCAACAAAATTTTCTTAGATTCATCATCAACAGATCGATTCATTAACAATGTTTAATTTTAAATGCATCAAACACTAAGAAAATAAAACGAATCGTTTAAAATAAACGGTTGGAAACAGGTTTAAAAAAACTACTTAAAAAACGATGTACTTAAAACTATAAGCATATATAAAAAATATATAACTAACATAAATACATTTTAATTACAAAAGCATACAACGAACCTAAAAATAATTTGCATCCAGTCAGCATCTGTTGATAATAATTGTCAATACAATGCGCATGCGTGAATTTTCAACGCCAGTTACGTAACGCAAATACGTGATTTTTTTCTACGCCAGTTGGGGTAACGCTATGCGGATTAGAAATTTTTAATTTCCTTTATTCTGTTTTATTTTAATTCAAAAGACTTCAGAATGAATCTGAAAGATCGATTAATTAACGATGTTTAATTTTAAATGCATCAAACATTAAGAAAATAAACAGAATCGTTTGAAATAATCCGCCGAAAAATATTAACCCTAGCCTCATTACTGTTGGGAGAAAAAAAAATGAAGCCTTACTCATTTGGTGGTGGGGAAAATGGAAGATTTTTTTGGCAAAAAAGTTGGCGGTGGGGAAAATGGAAGATTTTTTTGGTGGGAAAGTTAGTTTTTAATTAATTATGAAAATTATAATTAAAAATTCGAAAAAAATAACCCCAGGTGCATATTCCCAACCTCCAAGGTATACATGTACCAAATTTGGTAGCTGTAGGTCAAATGGTCTGGCCTGTAGAGCGCCAACACACACACACACACACACACACACACACACACACACACACACACACACACACACATTGAGCTTTATTATAAGTCTAGATAAAATTTCGACAGTTTTGGACGAAGAGAATATAATTAATTATTTTTAAGATTGAAAAGCCGAGTTAAGATTCTGATGAAATTGGCAAAATGAAAAAAGGTGATTTTTTTTTAATTCTATTATATATCTCTGCAATAATTTAAAAAAAATCGGAATGCAATTATGCAATTATTGATGTATAAGAAGCTGTATTCCTTGAAGATATTGATATTTCTTTGTAAGGTAGAACTTTATTTATGGTTCACGACTCATGATTCTATACGGAGTGGAGAATAATTGCTTGGAAACTCGATATGCTTTACATATTTTAATCTATGTAATCAGTTGAAATAGTAATTCGATAACAATCTTACGACCCACTAGGGAACTTTTAAAACAGCATTTGTCCAATTATCCATTTAAAAGTCATCTTGTTATAGTGCTAAAGAAAATTTTGAAGCAAATCAATGATTTCTAAATAATTATATTGTAATGTTATGGATTATTATTTTAATTATTACAAGTTTGATTATTGTTAATTATTACTCTCTACTGAAGACTTTTTGAGTTTTATGAAAGCTCTGATTATTCTACTTTCTCAGATATCTACTTTTACGTATTTTTAAATTCGACTTTAATGCGCAAAGAATACGGATATTGTCCGTTTGATAATGCTCGTTTTCATTTAGTGCTATAAAATTTTTCTCGGGGACAAATCAACTTTAAAAAAAATATTTATATATTTACTTTTCAAATTTTGGTACATTTTCTTACAATTTATCTTTATTTTATAAAATAGCTATTTCAGAAAAAATAAGATCGAAAACATTATTCAATGATTTCTTATATCTCGCTAACGAAAAGAACAACTTTCAAACTCCAAAAATCGACAGGTTTTTGGGGGGGGGGAATTGGAAGATCATTTGACTCCTGTTTTCTAAAAGTTGCTCAAATTTATAATATTAAGCCTCTTCACTTGGAAAAGTAATTTGATGCATATTTAAAGACTTAAGGACTTGTTCCTGTTTAAATTATGATGCAAGGACTTGTTCATGTTCGAGTTTCCACGTCTTCTTACCATTTTATAGGCATTTTTAACAATTAAAATTAAAAAATAAACAAATAAAACACCAAAAATGATGCAACATCTTGAATGATGAGTAAGAGTCACCATCCGAGTGCAAAGTGTTAATCTTCAAAATTCGCTACAAAGAAATGACTAATATTTAGTTTTAAAAATTCAGATGTGTTAGTCATTTAAAATGAATATAAAATTTTCATGTTTTATGTAACTCATACAAAAAAAATATCCCCACATTATAAAATATAAAACTCGAAGCTTATGCCGAAGAATATAAACAGGTCAGAGTTATAAAAGAATTCAGAATTCGCCTCGGCAACAAAATAGCACATTTAAATAACTCATTACTTTCTCTGATACCCACGTTTCTTAACTTTTCGTTTTACATCACATTAGATCTTCCTATAAGAATATTCAACTTTTAGCTAAGGCATCGACAAACTTTTCTCCACGCAGATGGGCGTAGAAAACCACCGGGGCGGTGGAGGAGGTTTAATACAGCGGGGGATAACGGAAGGAATACATCTAATACCAATTTCTCTTCGGCTCCAATGCAATTTCATATCCTCTCGTTCCTTTCAGCCCGAATATTTTGATATTTCCTCCCGTAATAATAATGGTCATAACACTAGTCCGTATAATCAGTCGACAAGCTTGCGAGAGACACAACCCACAACAGTACCCATACTAGTACGCAGCATAAAAGCCGAGTCCGAATTTAAAGCTTGCGAAGATGATATACTCGTCATTATTCAAGCCTTTATTAACCCAAGTTTATACGACGGACACATTAGCATAGATATATGTATCCTAGGCGTAAATTACGCTAGGGGAAAGGGAAGGGGGGGATGTTCGGACGTCCGAGAGAGCGTGAAAGTCATTATATTATACGTGGGGTGACGCGCTTCTTTGGATCTCGGAATTATTAGGTAAAGGTGGTTTCGTCGTGGAGGGTGGTGGGAGTGGATGAGTTTGGCGGGAAAGAGTTTGCAGAGGTTCAGCCATGTGGAGGGTTTCTAGGTTTGCTGCGAAGTTGTTGTGCGTTGCTTCGGTGTTTGTTGCTTTTGGTCAGTTGATGAGGTGTTTGAATATTTAAGGCGATGAGTTAAATAGTCTTAAACTTTTGTATTGGTGAAATAAATATAGGGCTTGTGTAATCTGAAAAGATGGTTTGCTGTTAAAACTGTATTGAGGAGATGCGATGATATATGGAGTAGCCGGCCGTGTCAGAAGGCTGACCAGATTGACGATCATGAGTCTAAAGAGTAGAAATATTTTCAAAGTTCCATTGAAATTCACTTCCATTAAGAAATCTAATAGGTTTGGTTTTAGATATTTCAAATGTCATATATTATTAAAGTTATTTTATTAAATTAATCATAAAATTAAGGATATTGTTATAACAGAAGAAGGGGGTAGTTAAAGTTCTTCTTTTGGCAGTATGACATATTGTGGATTGATAAATTGGAAAGAGAGAAAATTGTATTTTGAGTCATATGAAAATATATATTCTAAAGATTCTTCGTGTTCCTTTTTTCAAATCAAATATCGTCATCAAAAATTATTTTATAATGCACTGAATTTTGTATTTCCAAATTTATATCTCAGATATATATTTCTCGTAAAATTAAGCTTTCATGGATTTTGCTTAAAATGCAGAGAAATTTTGTTAAATAAGTATAATATGGGTTCTAAAAATTGGAAAGAGAGAAATTTGTACTTTGAATCATTTGAAAAGTATATAATTACAAAGGTTCTTTGTGTTTCTTTGTCAAATCAAATATTGGCATCAAATATTTTATAATGCAATGAATCTTGTACTTCCAAATTTACATCTTATACACATATATATTTTATATCTCATAAAATTAGGCTTTTATGACTTTTGCTTAAAACGCATATAAATTTTTATTAAATAAGCAGTAAAGATGGTGACAATGGTTTAAAGTATATGACTATAAAATTTATCTACGAAAATCGGAATAATTCAGTATTTTTTGTTGCTCTTTAATATTTTTTAGTTTAATTAAATTAATAATTTACGCTTCACTGATTTCATTTATATTCTGAACAAACAAAAGAATTTTTATCAAACACAAATTTTTTAAAATACATCTTATATGTAATTAAAATTTTAATTTTATAGATTTAGCTCCTTCAAATAATTTTAGTGACATTTTATTATACGTTAAATCGAATTCGTGTAAAAAAGGAAAAACAAATTCGATATACAATTTTTCATTTTCTTGATAAATTCGAGAAAGATTTTTTTCGATTTTATTGATAAATTTAATTATTCTATTCATCTGTTGACGAGATAAAAGAAGGCATTTAAAGAATTAAATGGATGTTCTTTATTTATAGAATATGAAATGTACTAGAGTGTAAAATTCACTCAAGGTTCAGATATTGGATACGTTGAAGTATATAATTGTGCTGTTTCTTCTCATATAAGATCAGAATCCTGCCTTGCCAAGCTAATTTATATTTATACTACAACTTGTACTGTACTGTGTACAACTTGTACTTTTAAAAAAAATTACAATTATTAATACTACAGTGCAACGCGTAGCCATTTGCTACAGATTTTTATTTCTATTTATGAACTTCACGTGACTGTTCCAAGCGGATTAGCGAATTAGATTTAAATTGTAAACTTGGAAAAATACCAAGATGGCTGCTGTATAAATAGTTCTGTCATTAAAAATATTATCAAAATATTTTTTTTTCATTCTAAAAAATATATTGGAGAAAATATATTCTTGATTTTATTGAAAAATTGTTGTAAGGTTATTTGTGTCACTTAGATATTGTTCAATTCATAATGTAGCTATTAGATTATTTAATTTTTAAAAAAAATTTTGCGAAAAAAATAATTATAAATTTTTTTAATCAGTTTCCTATATTATATAAACTATACAAAACACATATATTTTTTGTAAAAAAAAAAAAAAAGTCATTATGCATTTTAGAGTTAATATTAGCATCGAAAAGCTGTATATTTATAGCCAGTTTTATTCAGTTTTCATTATTAGAAAATAATTAAAATTCATTAAGCTATTTTAAAATAAAAAGACACAAATTAACTTCAAAAGAGCATTTTTGTTCTATAATGTATTATAAATTTGATATTATATAGTTTGACATTCTTACCACTATATTCTGTGAAAATGCTACCCAGATTGTATAGAAATAAATAAAAAATTGTAAATGGGAAAATATAATTACATTGTAATAAAATGTTGAAACTTTAAAAGAAAAACCACTCTAAGAAATCGAAAAATATCGATAGTTGAAAACATAATTAAAAGAAAGATCTTTTTCTGTTTAACTAATAGATAGATAACATAATAGTCTTAATTTTTAACGATCATATTTTCATCTTTTTTTTCCCAATCTATAAAAACTTATCTATAGAAATATTTACACCACTAGAGATTTTCCGTATTAAAATTTAATATTCCGTCTAGAAATTGTTAAGAAATGAATCATTTTAGTAATTATTAAACTAATAATAACAGCAACTGAATGATTTCATAAAACTCGACTTAATTAGGCTACAAAATGTGATAAAAATATCACACAGAAAAATCGAGCAATATTTAATCATATTGATATCAACTTTCGAAACTTTTCTTTCCTGTACATCACAGAAATAAGATTGGCGACGTAGAGTGAAAAAATCGCGATACAACCGCCAAAAATTGATGCCCCGAAATGATATTGCTATCCCGATAGGGATTTGGCGGTTATATCACAAAAGAAAGATAGTCGCAAGGCGAAATACATTACGCAATGGCAATTTTACGGTTGCGAGCTTGCCCGACTCTCCCTAGATATGATCATTAAAGCTTTTAATAACTTTTGTCCCTGCCCATATCGTATACATAAATTTAACTCTCCGATTTTTTTTTTTTTCTTGTCATCCGCTATTCCGAGTCATTGCACATTTTTTTTTCCTTCCTAACTCTCCCTTCCTATACCCACGAAATTATTGCACATGTAATCGTCTTTTGCACATCACACGAAAGCTATGTTTTAATTAAGGCAATAATAATGCCAGCATGCCACATGTGTTAGTGAGGCATATAATATGCAAATCAGTAGTAATATTCTCTCTAATAATACTGGCAGAAGGCGGAAAATTCGAGTTAATCTAAAACACGTTTAGTTACTCTTCTGAAAGGATGCGGTGGTTGAACATTATACGACTCGTATTATATTGTTAATTTGAGGACCTACGCAAACGAAATAGGTCTTAAGACATTCGTTCGGACTCGGACCGCGGTGGGCGGCTGAAATATTAATAGATAAATCTTAGTGTGGCTTGAAATAAAGGACGAAAATGTCTACTCGGGGTTTGCATTCTGCTTTTGCGAGAGGTTGCACCGGGCTTTCATCATTATTTCATTCATTAGTATAATCATGTCCCTGCATTTACTTAGATGTAGAATTCGGTAAATGCTTTGAAATAGATGGTCGAAAATTCTTAGGCGGGAGAAAAGGGTGCTTGAATGGGGTATGTTGAATTTAAATAACAAAGAATCATAACAGTTGTAGAACTTTTATAGCTTTATTAATATTTTTACCTATATTCTTTCTTTTCCTTCTGAAAAAGAACTGTTTCAATGAAATGAAGATTATGTAAGAATTATACACTAACAGTAAATAATTTTAATTTAATTAAAAAGAATTAAAGTATGTAGTTTGTTGCTGTAATTCATTTATTCAAAAGTTTTTAATTGCATTGATCTGTCTAACTTTTGTCGTTAGTATAAACGTGCATAAAAATGGTAATGGGTTAAATAGTTATCAGTTGATAACGTTCGATTATCTTTTTTTACATAAAGTATTTCAAATGTTTTCCTTTTTTTATAGTGATTTTTATTTCAATACCTATCCATTTATTTTTTCCGTTAAAAATGTCATGCCTTTTTGAACTTACCGCTCTAACCTTCCCCTTATAACACACAAAGAATTGTTTTTCGAGGGTGAATTTAAATAAATATGGGAGAAAACAAATAAGATCCGACGTTTTTTAGATTAGATGATTTTAGATTATCTATGTTAACCTCATTGATTTTGTACACTAATGTTTCACGTGTATTTTTCTTCTAATTCACAAATTAATATCATTAATTAAATAAAAAAAATATTTTTATATAAATTATCTATATTTACTTATTTAAATGTAGTTAAATAAAATGATATACCGTCTAAATTCCAAAATTTGCTAAACATTCATAACGCCATATTTGCTTATTTTCGCTTTTTATTTTAAATTTGAAAAATTGCTTAAATTCCACGAAGTATAATATTTTTTTTATTTTTTATTTTAGTGTTTTTCTAGAACAATCAGTTATTTGTGTAGATATTACTGAGTTTTAACTTTCTAAAAGGATTTAAGATTAAATCAGCGATAAATAAATCAAGTACGTCAATTGATCAAGTTTAATTGTCTGAGACATTACCGCTCAAAAAAGTCATAGTGTCCTCTTGGGTTCGAATGGTATAAATTCTATCAAAACTCTGGTCATCATAAATGCGTCGTTGTGCAAGAAAACTTTAACAACTTAGTTTATGTACGGTAAATATCCCGTTAAGAGTCAAAAGTTACCACGTTGGTGTGACATGTCAAATTGGAGAATGTTATGCGTGTTCAGGTGTCACCCTAGTCATGCTACCATTGCGAAAAGTGAAATACATCCAAAAATAATTATCTTATTTCAAAATGAGACGTAAATTTAATTAATTATTCCTTAAAATGGAAGCCTTTTCAAGCAAAACTTTCTCAGTGGCTCTCAGAACTTCACAGTGCGATTTTACATCTCATAATTTTTAAATAACCTGAGTAAAAGAAAATATATACTTAACAATACTTATTTTATAGTTATTTCTTAGAATCCAAAAGTAGCCCTATGCATGGTTGTATATATGTTATCATGTATGTGTGTACGTGTGTGTATGTATGTATGTATGTATGTATGTATGCATTTTTATCTTCTTGTTTACGTGCCCCTAACACCGCCTGAGATAGGAGGAATTGTTGGGGGGGGGGTTAAACAAATAAATATTTACCTTATACTATACCAACTTTAGTCCATAATCTCCATAAAACAAATAGCCGCAACCCATACATCATTACTTACAAATCTAAAAGAAATTTTTATTTCTGAAATTTAGTTATCTCAGCCTTATTCTTTTATTATTGCAAGCGGATATTGCATAACTTTTTCAATTTATAAATATTTTATAACAACAAAACCAATAAAACCAAATTGAAATATTTTACGTGAAATAAACATCTCCAAAATAAGTATAGTCTAATTTTTCAAGCAATGAATCAAACATCAGTTCGTAAAAGGGTTTATATTGGACTAATATCAGTTTAATCAATGGGAATGTTGTTCTCTCGACTGACAAATACTATAGATTTTGTAATTTTTTGCTTCAGTTAATAGAACGCGTCATACATTTTGTATTGTATCTCATTAATAGAAGAAGTTCAAAATTTTATATAGAACTAAAGCTCGCAGATATACATATCAAATCTCATTTATCTTTTTATTTTATCGCATATAAATTGCAGAGAAAGTATTGCAATCATCAAAAAAAAAAAAAAAAACCATTCAAACCCGAGGCTTTGACGAATCTCCACATTTCAGATCACCATGAATTAAAAAAAAACACAGTTTTGGAATTATGGCTGCCTATGAACATATCAACTCAAAAAGGTTTAAAACTCTACGAATGAAATTTGATATATAGACTTTATACTAAACTTACAAATTTCGAATGAAATCCATGCAGAGAAAGTATCTACCTGGCTTTTGAGTGAACTCTATAACTACAAAACGTAAAGAGCTAGATACATAAAATTTGGTACAAGGTTTAACATCTAAAGTGAAAATTCTTATCAAATTCCGAACCATATCTGTCAGAGTTGACCGTATATTGGTCTATTCTTTCACTTTCATGTAGACCCAATATCTCATAAACGAAATGGGTTAAATCAAAGAAATTCAGTTATATAATCTTGTGATTACAACTGTAGTGCTATGTTGAATTTTGATTTCAAATGATTGGAAAAAAAAGTGCTCAAAATACATATTCGTTCAATACATTAAATAAAAATTCACATTCAAGTAAAAAGATTTATATTTCACAACTATTGCTCGTCAATTCTATGGAAAGCATTCATAGTCTTTCCCGAGGTCCGTAGTTTTTTGTGAGGGGTGTGGGAGAGAAAATCTTAATTGCAAAGTATGCGAGGAAATTTCAAGGAAACCACTTCCTATGGTTTGTAATGTTTTCGAGTCACCATGTTAACATGCAAGTGGACTGATAAGTAAATAGATTTTCTATCCTTTAACAAATTTCATTCAAAAATTAGTAGAATTTTATGATTGTAAGAAAAGGTCAGATACCAAACAATGTTTTTTACTTAATACCGTTCGTGAGATCGATCAAAATCTTAAAAATCATGCTTTTTTTTAAAACTTTTTTTAATTACAGTCGGCCTCCTCGTTACCACAGAACTAAGCCGTATAAACAGGGATTATTGAGACTGACTGTTGTGCTCATTAACTATCCAAATTTTGCATAAGAGAACAGCGACCAACAAAAGTTAAAAGAATCTTCAAACTGTTGGTGAAAGGCTAGAAATCTGTTCAATAACTTCATTAAATATTTTAAAATTTCCAGGGCATTGCAATATTGCGTTAAAACTGCGACTTCAATTCGACACATTCAGCCATGTAGTGCTGAACTGAGCCTATTTCCCCACATATACATGTAAAAATATTTTTTTAGCAATTGCGCGGCCGACACTTTTGAATTTTTAAACTCGATTTATTACGTACAAGAAGAGATGATGAAACTGATGCCAGTTCAAAAAGCGATGCAAGAGCAAAAAAACGAAAGAGACCGAAATTTTTCCCTCAGTGATTTTATAATGAAATTTTGATAGCGATTTCTTTGATACGTGTAGACTTAGGAAAGGAAAATATAGTTATCTTTAAAAGAATTTGCTAAGCATAAAGAATTTTTATCCCTTCACTCGGAGCTTGCGAACTTGCTGATTTCAATAGTTTTACAGAGCTCGTGTAGCATTAATTAATTAAAAAAAGGAAATTAAATCAAGAAATAAAAGAATATTTTAAGATGAAGTTAATATGGTTTAAGTTAAGATAAAAGTTTGGAAATTAATTAAGTTTAAATTAGATTTAAAAAAATCATTACATACATATGTTGTCCTTCATCCTTCCGGATCTGTAGAAGTGGTCAGAAAATCTTCCATGTCCCTATATAATTTGCACTATCATCCGATGAAATATTCTTCTTATAATTTTCGGTTGAGGTATGATTTCATACGTTATGCATCCTTTGTACGACATTAACCATCTATCCTATCACTGCATAGTCATTTTTCTTCTAATTCATTTTTTTAAAACTCTGATGTGAATATTTGATAAAGTCATTGTACCAAATTTATAACGATTGTAATTCTTTTTCTTTATGCGCTTCAGAAAGTGAAAAAGCGCTGTTTCGGTATTTTAAAAATTATTCCTTTTTTGTAGGTCTGGTATGATGACTTTAATTCAAGTAATATTATCATTTTCCTATAAATGTATTAGATCTTTCTTAACAGTGCAAAATTTCAAAATGTATATGACTAGTTTTCTATTTTGATAATTAAGCTCGTTACAACCCTTATTCTTCAAATTTAAACCCCCATTAAATTATTTCGAATGAAAACTGTTTATTAATGATTCGACTGTAAATTCCTTCCAAAATATTGACATAAAACCGCTTCCCCCTTTCTACATCTTCATTATTACTTTTTTTCCCTTAGCCTCTTTCCCCCTTCCCTAACCTCTTTCGATTTCTAATTCGAAAACACGTTTCATTCGCTTTCTCAAGCAGAATGTTAAAACATTAATAATTTTCTTTAAGCAAAGCACACACACGCACAACGGCAGCGGGATCCATCTTTTAAAACCCCTTATTCTCTACTCTGCAGCATGGGGTACAAAAATTAAGTCATTAACAACGGTAATGATCATTGTTAATGTCGGCGCCGAACAAACGCGACTCGACATTTCTTCTTCCCTTCACTTCGTTTCGTCTTTTATTTATTCGTTTATTTATTTATTATTCCCCTATTTTATTTTATTTTTCAACTTGTGTAGTTATCGTCTGCACTTTCACACCACGCCATCTTAAGTCATAAATGATGCGTCGATCTTTTGTTTTCAACGGCAATTTATTTTTCCGTTAGAATTCCGCTGATCGGGCTTGTTTGGCGTTCAATTCGCCTTGTTTTCAATCGCTATTGCGTTCTTCAGATTGCTGACTTCTGGAAAAATCCCTCTGCCGCTTTTTGACGGTTTCTTAGTGTTTTGTTTTCTTATAATTTCTTTGTAATTCTTCGATGTAAAAGGCTTAATTTTTCTTGTTCTCTTTCTTTTCTTTTTTTCATTTTCTTCTTTCTCGTTCTTCCATTTTGATAAAGAGGGATTGTTTTCTGGGCATTCGCTTTGAAACTTTGTAATTACCACCTTAATATATGCGTACTTATTATTATTTTTTCTGCTGCGGAAATCATTTATGGTCGTTAAAACAAATGTTGTTTCCCTTTAATGAATAGTCTTAAGCTTTTTCGCAACTCATTCATTTCAGACACAATTTAAGGAAAGTACAAACAAGGAACAGTTTTATTCTTTGAAAACCCTATCTACATTATTGTTGAAACATTTCTAAAGCCTATAAAAGTTTTATGTACTTAAATATATACCTATAAAACATTTTTTAATTCGTTCTTTAAAAGAATTGTTAAATATGTTAAAAAAAGCTCAACCCGTTAAATATGACATTTATTATGATACAATAAGTAATTATAACGTTACCGACAATGTTTTCAAATAAAGGCTTTTTTCTTAGAATATGAATTCAAATAAAATTCTTTTCCATTAGTCTAGTAATTTAATTTGGATGCATTTATATAACTTTTTCCAAATGATTACTTGTTATTTCTAAATTATTACTTGCCATTAGTACTTTTTTACTTTTGCGTTCGCATTTATTTGAAATTATGAAGGCACGTTTATTTGTTGTAAGGAAAAAAGATTGGATGATTGTTTTTTGTTTCTCTATAATCATGTTTAGCCATAACGCCATAACGTCTATAATCATGTTTAGACATAACGTCTATAATCATGTTTAGCCATAAATCCATAATGTCTAGAATCATGTTTAGCCATAAAGCCATAACGCCTAGAATCATGTTTAGCCATAAAACCATAATGTCTAGAATCATGTTTAGCCATAAAGCCATAATGTCTAGAATCATGTTTAGCCATAAAGCCATAAAGTCTAGAATCATGTTTAGCCATAACGCCTAGAATCATGTTGAGCCATAAAGCCATAATGTCTAGAATCATGTTTAGCCATAAAGCCATAATGTCTAGAATCATGTTTAGCCATGACGTCTAGAATCATGTTTTGTCATAACACCATAATGTTTAGAATCATGTTTAACACCATCTAGAATCATGTTTAGCCATTATGTCACCAAACGTATGGTAGATATATAAGCTCACTGTAGTTTTAAAAGTTACATTTCAAATTCAAAAAAATATTGATCACTTATGATATACGTATGATACATGAAAAATACGACATAAAGAATCAGATTTCAGGCCCGTGAGCATCGTGCGAATGGTTTATTGGGACACTAAATATTCAAACTTTTAAGCTGAAATTGAATTATTCATAAATGCTATAATTTAACACAAAAAAAATTCACAGACACAGCAAGTATTTTGTAGAATCTTTATTGAGCATACACATTTACATATAACAAAAGAGCATATTTCCGTAACAGCAAATATCGTCTTATTAAATTATTAAAAAAGAAAAAAAAGTTAAAAGATAAAAAGTATGAAGTGTGGTTAATTGTCTGAAATGCGAAATGCAAAATAATATTATTCAATAAAAATAATATAAATAAAAATCCAAAGTTATAACACTATCGCTTAAAAAGTATAACTTTCACTGAAATTATATACGTGCTTTATGTTATAGTAAATATTGGAGCTGAAGTAAGAATATCATCAAGAAGCTCTTTAATTCTTCAAACTTGTTATAGACCAGAAAGGTATCTCTTTAAATACTAAAGATCCTGAGGATTTTAATTCTTTAATTCTTTCCAGGAGCAAAGCATCCATGGATTTATAATGAAAAAATGGGAAATTAAAGTCGATATCAAAATCGATACCTGCAACATTATTTAATATTTTATTTAATATTAAAAATTTATTGGATTTAATTGGAATAAAATCTCGATGAAATAAATTTAGATCTCTTTTATTCATCGGTGCTAAACTTATTAGTTTCTGGTTTTAACCTTTTTCATAATAAAGAGATTTTCATAATAAAGTTTTAAAATAATATGCAACCATAAAGATGAAAAATCAAACAACTGAGATGCATAATTTTCATTTTTTTTAATATAATGAAGCATAACACTTTTAAAGTGAAACTAACTTTTCGTTAGATATGATTATTATATACATCAGACACAGTGAACTCGGCATGTCTTAAACTTTAAATTTAATAAAGAAATATTCTTAATATATCGATTGTTTTAAATATTATTTATATTTCTTCAATTTTACTAAAACTTTTCTAAAATTTCATGCCAATTGTTTCCATCGTCATAAAACACTTTACAGAATCAATCATGTTAAATTAAATAAAATTGAATTTAATCGAAAATTTTAAAACTCTATGACAAATTAATAATCATTGTGAGAATCGACTAATCGAAAAAGATGGGATTTTGCAGATATTAAGAATGAGCAAGAGAGTAATTCTTCATGATGTATTTATACAATTGTCAGTAAACAATTTTAATTATTAATATACAATTAAAAATATTTATAAAAAATTAAATTTAAATTATTAAAAAATACTCTTTATTATGTACATTAACTTACTACTTCAGATTAATTTCAGACTTATTTACTCTTTTATAAATTTATTTTAAAAGAATTATTTTGTGAAGTTTCAAATCATAACTGTAAAGAAAAGCATTTGTGTGTTTCATTTCAGTTATAACTAATGAGCGTACCTTTTATTTTAAAATAATAAAAAAATTGACAAAAAAAACCTTTTCCATATGAGTTCTAAGCACGTGTTTTTGAATTTCCGTGCTTCGCACGAAGATATGACGTTTCAAGGTCAATGCCATCAATTCTTCACACTTACGAATACGAAATGATAAGTAATAATCAAATGCAATCAAATAAGATGCCTTATCATTTTTTTTTCTGTATTGCTAAATGTTGTTGAGAAACCATGTTTTCTTCTTCATTACTTAATGTAAAGCATACAGCATTTTAGAAATGGTTTATTTATTCTATTTTTTGCGTTGTAAGAAGTTGGAAAAACTCTTGAAAAGAAAAAGGAAATAAAGTTTTGCAAAACTTTTGTCCCCCCGGCCAGATTAAAAGAAAAAAATGCACATAAGAGCAGATTAAAGACGATGATGTCATATGAGCAATGTTAAAGGGAAAAAGGAATATTCAACCGATATAAATCAAAATGGTTATATAGTTATTAATCAATATTATATTGAAATTCAATGAAATATGAAGAAAACGTAATAAAGGAGAGAAAGATAAAAGAAAATTATTCAAAATTTGCACATAAAAAAAGTTTCATTCTTTATTAGAATAAAATTTAGCTTAAGTGGGAAAAAGCGTAAGAAACAACATCGTTTATTTTTATTCTAATCTAGCTGACTCTTAGTTATTTTTTTTCCGACTGAATTTGCAGGAAATTCAGCAGCTCTTTTGAGTGATAAAACTGCAGAAATTCAGTTCTGCCAACCAGAACAACCCTCAATCTAATTTCTAAGCAATTTCTCAGAAGGAGCAAACAATATTTGAATAAACAGAATATATGGAAAAGAACTTGTCTTTATACATTAATGCATGAAGCGCCTATACTGGAAGCTTTCAGCGTGGCTTCTAACAGCATTCAATGAATTGCAGAAGATTCTCCGTGATGAGCACGGTTTAAATAGATCATGCCTTTCTAGCAAAGCAAAATTTGGGAACTATTCTTAAGTTAGCGTAGAATGCTTACAAGAATATCTGATTGAAGGCGATAAAAGTTAGAACTGCTTTAGATGATTTCCAGTTTTTTCTATAATAGTAGTGATTATCATCCCTGCATCTTAATTTTCGAGCCTTCTTCTAGTATAAAATAGATAGATGTGCAGGACGGTTCAAAAGTTCTTAGACTGACTTAAATAAATAATTTTTTCGATAGCATGAATCTTAATGATGACAGCTACCGGAGACCCTTTGCTTGTAAAAAAAGAGAAAAAGAAACACGAGATAAAGCATACAATGAAATATCAATGGAATATAATTCAGTGTAAAACAATAACTCATTTTCATAAGTAACATTGTGCGAAAAGTGTATCATTTCGGATGTTCTTTAAATACTCAAAGGTCCGTTTATATATATATATATATATATATATATATATATATATATATAATTATGTCTTACATGCCACTCTCATGCCGCGTACTGCTAATAATGTAGTTATCAAGTGTCTTTATTGTTTTACTATAGTGAATATATATTCTATTAAACCTGCATCGAAGTGTTATATATACCAGAAAATCTGTATTCTCCTATACTGAATATGTATTCCTATTGTGTGTGAATATATACTATATTAAATCTATATTGCCATGCTATTCCATTCCACTATATTGTTGTACTATAGTATTCCAATGAACCTCTATATGTAATATATATGTATTCCATTGAGCCCTGTATTGTTTCAAAAGAAGTCAACAGAAGTCAAATTCCACATTCTGTGACTCTGCCTTCTATTGTAAAAATGAACTGTTTTCGTATACGTTCCTTATCTTTAAAATTTGTTGAAGAATTTTTGAACTGCAGAGCAGAATTTTCAGTGACAGATACCTGATCTTATAGCGTGGATATATTGTGTAATATAAACGATATCTACTGCGGCGTATTTATATTTTTTGACTTTTGACTAGTTTTAATCGTACCTTCCCAAAAAATAACAAAAAAAAAGGTATATTCACAAAAAATTTTCCTTATTTAATATTTTTGAAACATATGAAGAATTAGAATGGAATTATTAGAGTTATTTAGAACGTTTCTAATCTTTGCTGGAGAGAAATCTGAATAGATTGTACTAACTATTGTCATGCTATTCCTGAGACTCTTTTCGAATTCAAAATTTAAGTTTGATATCGACAACTATTAATGTCAGACGAATTTAGGAATATAAGCTATCATGTAATATTAGTATTTATAAATAATTAATCTCTTCAAGCATTCACAACAATCTTATAGTGATTATATTGTATCACTACAGTTAAAATCTATTAATGCAGTTTTATAACATTAGATTAGTAGTATTCATTTGTTGACTGGCTATTTCATTATTGAGTAATAAAGAGTTAATATTATTTATTTTGCTATGCTTGAATTTTGTTCTCTCCCCGTGTAAAATGAGTAAATTTAAAAATTTAAATCTTGTAATTGACTTGAAAATCAAATTAAAAAAAAAACAATTCGTGGAATACTTTTTATGAGGTTAATCATTAAATATTAATGTATAATTAGTATATACTTTTAATAACTTTCATAAAATATCAAACAAAATTTGATTGATCTATTTAAAAGTAAATAATTTTTCAATTATTTTACTTATTACGTGTTTATTTATTCGAATGTGACATTAGAGTTACATGAAAAATGCCTAAATTGGCTTTCAGTAATGGTGCTTTGTGACATTACGTTCTTTTCTTTAAAATGACAATGGATTCCCAAATTGAGTTTGACGTGTATCATGTAAAGATATATTGAATCCATTATAAACATCAGAAGTTGGTTAAGCATCCAATTTGCCACAGTAATCATGATATATCGACTTCATTTTATCTTTGTCAACATTCTATAAGAGAATTGATAGCAAATCTATTTTTCTATTAACCATAAAGTTATTTTTAACGAGTTATTTCACACCAGGAATAAAATTTGTGAAATCAGAAGCAATAATGAAATATTTAGAAAATAAATTCAGCTCAGTGCTGATTATTTAGGCTGGTATATTGCTAGTATATTTGGATGGTTTTCAACACCTAAACAAAATTCTGTCCTCCGTACGACTAGAGCATGTTTGTTTTCTTAAAATTCTTCGAAATCCTTATCTTAATTCAATTCTTCAACATTTCACTTAATTGAATAAACATGATTTCTGTCAAAATTTCGTATATGTTTCTATTTAAATATAATCATCATTCCAAGTGAAATATATCATCGTAACTTTGTTAGAATCGCAACTCATTATTTTAGTGCAAAAATCTTTATTTTTAAAAGGCTCAAATGGTAGTTTCATTTTGTTGTCAAGCTTTTACATATTGTTAGCTATGAATAAAGTTTCTCAACTTTTTATGCACGTATTTCTTAAGGTAAAGAACGAATCAATTTGGTGTAAGCAAAAACTAATTTTCATAATGGTGGAAAACACATGAGGCAGGATAATTAAAAATATTCCTCTAGTTAAACTGAAAGGCAAAGGTAGATATATATCTTTATATCTAAGTTACTACCTGGCAACATAAATTGTTGATGTTACAAACAGTCGATATTAAGGCTTTAAAATCACTTTTCAGCTCCTAACGTCTAAGATATTGCCAAAATTTCAAATACAAAAGTTGTTTATCTTAATAAGGCGCTAATTTTATTCATTGGATTTATTTTTCTTTCTTCAATAATAAAAAAGTTATGTCGAAATAAAAATTTCAACCTCTCCCCACCATTTCCACCCCCTTTGAGCTAGATGAGCCATTTATGAACTCATCCGAGATTTTTACATTTCTAACAACATATTCCAAGCCAGTTAAAATTCAGACAAAATTACTCTGTTATCCTGTTCATGACGAGAACATGGGCAAAGGGTGGTTTGGGGACCCTAGGGACCATGATCGGTGAAAAACTGAAGAAATTTTTCCCGAAGTCATGCCATGAGAACCATTGCAATTGGTAGTCTTTTTATAGGAATCTACCTACAAGTGAACAGTTGTAGACTATTGTTCCTTCAAGTTCATGTGAAAATAAAAGTTATACCAGTCGAAGTGAAAGAAGAGTGTTAAGAACTCAGTGTTAACACAGTAAAAGATTTAAAAGATTTCATGAACACAGAATTTATGAAAAGAAGTAATTGCCTTATGAGTATATTAAGAATGTGCAGTATGGTCAAAGTATTTTCCTGATGAAATATATATATATATATATATATATATATATATATATATATATATATATATATATATATATATATATATATATATATATATATATATATATATATATATATATATTATGAGAGAACCATTGAAAACAATGCTGAAAATTTTTGGCTACGAGATTATCATGATCTTTTTTTAATTTTTATTTATTTATTCATTTTGGTTTTGCAGGCAATGCAGGAATGATGATTTTACATTCGATTGTTATCGTAATGACGAGATTTAGAGTTATATAAAAGACAAAGTGTTTGCAACGCATTTTGAAGATATTGATACACGTAAAGTTAGGATTACAGATACATTGTCTAGGGAAACACTCGAAATATTGGACAGTACTTGGCGAGAATTGGACAGTACAGTACTTGGCGAGAATTGGACATTCTTCTAGCTATTTAGGATACACACTTTGAAATTTACCAAGTAAGTGATTTTATTATAAATTTTATAAACATCTTTACAATATATCGAAACAACCATATGCTAAGTTATAATAACTCTTTCTCAATAATTTTTTTATATTTGGTGAAGACTTTGTGACCACTCTGTATATCATGATAAACGTGACTCAACTTTATGTATAATATTATGTATGTCATTTAAGCTTAATTTTATAAAATTCAGTTAATCAAAATAAAGGCCGGCGTCCTGGCATAGGGGTAGCGCGTCTTCCTCGTGATCTGGGCGTCCTGGGTACGAGTCCCGGTTCGGATATGGTTGTTCTGTGTTCTATTTGTGAGGTGTGTGAATGTGCCCCCTTGTAAAACGGGGTTGTGCAAGCGAATGTGTGTGAGTTTCATCTTCATATGAGCTAGAAGTCAGACTTCTGCCCTTGGGTGCTCATGGGTCTTTACACTCAGAAGCTACTGCAACCCCTTTCCGTGGTAACGCGGATACGACATCATCATCATCATCATCATCATCATCATCAATCAAAATAAAGGCATGACTGCATGGAAATTTTCTATAAATATTGTAAAAATAATTATTATTATTTAATATTATAAAAATGTTATAAAAATAAAATAAAATGCGAAATTAAAAATAAATCCTATAAATGTTATTAAATTATTTCATATTTTTTTTACTCTTAAGCTGAACTTAATCTTTAAACATTTTATAAATAAACATTTCTTTTACATGAAGATATTTTATGGCAGGACTAACTTCTCACTCAAACAAGTATTCTATACTTATAATAAAGCTCAGTGTGTGTGTGTGTGTGTGTTGGCGCTCTACAGGCCAGGTCATTTGACATACAGCTATCAAATTTGATACATGTATACCTTAGAGGTCGGGAATGTGCACCTGGGGTCCCTTTTTTTGAAATTTTAATTAGAATTTTAATTATTAATTAAAAACTAACTTTCCCGCCAAAAAAATCTTCCATTTTCCCCACCGCCAACTTTTCCGCCAAAAAAATCTTCCATTTTCGCCACCGCCAAATGAGTAAGGCTTCCGGGTTTTTTTTCTCCCAACAGTAATGAGGCTAGGGTTAGTATTTTTCGGCGGATTATTTCAAACGATTCTGTTTATTTTCTTAATGTTTGATGCATTTAAAATTAAACATTGTTAATGAATCGATCCTTCAGATTCATTCTGAAGAACTTTTGAATAAAAATAAAACAGAATAAAGGAAATTAAAAATTTCTAATCCGCATAGCGTTACCCCAACTGGCGTAGAAAAAAAATCACGTATTTGCGTTACGTAACTGGCGTTGAAAATTTACGCATGCGCTGTGTGTTCTGAATTCCGCATTGTGTTGACGAATTATTATCAACCGATGCGGACTGGATTTAAATTTTTTTTAGGTTCGTTGCATGTTTTTGTAATTAAAATGTATTTATGTTAGTTATATATTTTTTGTATATGCTTATAGTTTTGTGCATCGTTTTTTAAGTAGTTTTTTTAAAACCTGTTTTAAACCGTCTATTTTAAACGATTCGTTTCATTTTCTTAGTGTTTGATGCATTTAAAAGTAAACATTGTTAATGAATCGATCTGCTCATGATGAATCTAAAAAAATTTTGTTGACAAATTCTTGAGATAATACGTAAATTGAAAAGGATATTCTTTAGTGTCCATAAAGTTTAAACGCTGAGTGACTCTATTTTCATTAATCAGATTATAAAAAAAATCTTTGTTTCAGTAAAAAATATTATATTAATTGCAGATTAATTCTTCCCACTTTAATTTAAAACATAAATTCTACGGGTGCTAACAGAAAATGAGAGAGATACATATTACGTTATGACTGAAGGCCTTTGTAATATTATGAGTGACTTATATGACAATCAAAATTTGAAGTTTTAAAATATTTTGATGAAGAAGCTATTAAAGTAGGAATTGCATAAAATATTTAAATATAAAAATTTTAACGAGCATTAAGATTGGCGAACCGGTTGGTCGACAAATTCTTGAGATATTACATAAATTAAGAAAGATATTTTTTAGTTCCCATAAGGTTTAAATGCTCAGTGACTCTGTTTTCGTTAATCATGTTATTAAAAAAATTAACATTTATTGACGAACACGAACACACTGATATTCACCGTTACTCTGATTAGATATTATAAAATCTGAATAGATAGACATAAACGTGTAAACAGCTGTGCGCCGGTTTCTATGGCAACACAGCTGGAAAGGAAAAAGAAGTTTCCGAAGAAAATTCACGCATGCGCATTGTTCTGATTGTTGTCATGACAACCACTTTCAACAGACGATTTAAATTATTTTTAGGTGAGTTACATGCTTTTGTAAGTAAATTGTATTTAAGTTATATATTTTTTGTATATGCTTATAGTTTTAAGTACATCGTTTTTTAAGTAGTTTTTTTTAAACCTGTTTTCAATGATTTAAATTATTTTTAGGTTAGTTGCATGCTTTTGTAATTAAATTGTATTTATGTTAGTTATATATTTTTTGTATATGCTTATAGTTTTAAGTACATCGTTTTTTAAGTAGTTTTTTTAAACCTGTTTTAGACCGATTATTTTAAACGATTCATTTTATTTTCTTAGTGTTTAATGCATTTAAAATGAAATATTGTTCATTAATCGATCTGTTCATGATGAATCTGCGAACATTTTGTTGACAAATTCTTGAGATATTACATAAATTAAGAAAGATATTCTTTAGTGCCCATAAAGTTTAAACGCTCAGTGACTCTATTATCAGTAATCATATTATTAAAAAAATGCTTTGTTTCAGTAAAAAATATTATTATATTAATTGCAGATGAATCATTTACACTTTAATTTAAAGCTTAAATTCTACGAGGGGTAACAGAAAATGAGAGAGATACATATCACGTTATGACTGAAGGCCTTTATAATATTATGAGTGAATTATATGACTATCAAAATTTGAAGTTTTAAAATATTTTGCTGAAGAATCTATTAAAGTTGGAATTGCATAAAATATTTAATTATTAAAATTTTAACGAACATTAAGATTGGCGAACTGGCTGGTCGCCAAAGGCGGCTAGTCATAAATAAAACAGATTATTCAAAGAACAGGAGTATAAAAAACTTAGGAATCCCTAAATCAATAAAAGAGTGCCATTATACATAATTTTACGATGATTTTTATACCCTTTGAAAATTTTAAACTGCATATATTGCTTCGAGACATGTTATGACAATATCATTTTTAATATTTTCCGTTGGAAATAGCAGTCGGAACTGTCTTTCAGTGCAGTCTTGCGATCTCTTACAAGAAATAAATTTTAACGATTCTTCAATAAAATTTTAGTTTTCCTTGTCAAAACAGTTTTCTTCCGAGTGAAAGACTGATTTTTAAAAAATCCTAAACATTATTTGTATGTTTTTGATTTTGCAATTTTTTTGTAACATTTTTGTTAAATAGTTTTTATTCAAACATGCCTTGTGCAGATTTGTTTTATTTGCACTATATTTTTAATTTGTTTAATTTATAATTTTTTTTATTTCTTTATTTCTATTTGGAATAGATTATAACTCTTTCTATAATGATCTTCGACTGGGATCACAAATATATAAATGGGTCAAGATGTTTAAAAAATTGTGTATTTGTCTTAAAATTGTATCCAAAAAATTAAATTCGTTCAAAGCATAATTGGGGCAAAAAATTTGCTAGATATGATTTATGTTAACAGGCGAATAACTGTTCAGGGAATTTTTATCGAAGAGGCATTAATCATTCAAAATATGCTGGAATTTTTTTTTCAAAATCACAACAAGATCTCGAAATTTAAATAAATCAGTTTAAAGAGAAAAAAAGATTTTTTTTTTCAAAAAAATTTACGAAACAACTGGCGATGCTTTTTGATGTAAATAATAATTCATGATGAAAGATGGAGAATTATTATTCTTCTGAGATAAGGCGATTCTTCACGTTAGCGAACGACGAATGTACTATACTATTGTGAGTTCTTACAAATGTTTAAAGCAATATATGGAGCAAATTATTCTTTTTAGATTCATAATTGTGTCTCTCTCCAAGACTATGCAAGAATCCGAACTGCTGGATGAATACAAGAAACATATTGAATTTCCCATCAATAACACTTGTACATTCTTCCTATAGTCCAAACTTACCTCTTTGCACTGATATTTATATAAGACCCTTAAAAAAAGAGTACAAGATTTATAAAATTATCATCATATAAATAAGTATAAAAATGTGTGTATAATCAACTTCTTAAATATCCTACTTTTTTATCATGCAAAGATATAAAGAAAATTCTTCAAACTTTGGGAAAATGGTGGCTGTGTTTAAGAAGAATATGTAGAGAAATAATTTGTGCAATATTTTAAAGAAATATTACTTGGGAAAGGTCTTTTAAAAATGTTCCGTTAATATTTCATTAAACCATCCTTCGTTAAGGATGCTGACATAAAATTTTAATGCATTTCTTTTTAAATATTTAAAATTAAGTAACATATTACATACTGTATGAAACTATAAATGAATGACTTAGATAACGAGTCGAAAATTGTGTCTATATGTGTGTGCATCATTGCCTTTTTTTCTTTTCTTTTTATGTATTCTATTCTTTTGTGCCTTCTATGTATTTATCTATCTTCGTTATTCTACTGCCGGGCTTTTTAATAAGCAGACAAAAATTCTATTTAGTTAGTGCCACTTGCTAAATGACTTGAATAAAACATAATTATTCTATTCGAAAATATCTTTCCTAAATTTTAATATCTTCACTCCTCTCTTTTTTCAATATGTATTCTCTCTGTATTCAATATGTTTTTTGAATATGTGTGAGTTCAGTTGAAATCATGCTGGGAAAAAAATTAGTACTTTTTTTTTTCTTTTTGTCTACTGAAATCTAATTTGAAAATGATAAGTCAATCTTAAGACAGTAGGTCGCTTTAAAAAACACACATTTACAAGTAGAAATCAACATACACAAAAAAGTCTCTTCTCTTTTTATATTTAAGCGCTAACCATCTTTGTTTTTTATTTAAAAATAATTCTAAAAAAAATAAAGATTTTTGTCGGTACAGAGAGGTTTTTTAACTGCTAGCTGTCTAAGCAAACTATAATTAAATGTCGCGGTATTATAAAATAATTGTTTAACATGGCATTCCACCAATTAGTTTGACAATCAATTGTAATAGAAAAGGCCAAATATATTTTGTGCAAATCATATAAATTACGTAAACATGAGAAAAAGTAATTCTTCTATGTTTTAAGGCAATTTAAAATTTAATTATATATTTTTACTAAATATTAAAAGAAAACTTTAAAAGCATCGTCTTGTTACAGAAAAGTAACGGCATAAACTCGAAAATATCTGAGCACGTTTTTTATTATACTCTCGAACAAAGATATTCTAGTATAGGTAAGTGGAGAAACAAACAAATGCGAGCAACAGCTCTCATTTCTCTATAATTCGATGTAAATTAGTGAAAATATCGATTGAATGGATAGAGATAGAATGGAGGACATGCGAGTATTGAGAATACAAAATATTAGTGCGTTTACATCATCAATGTCAATATAGTGAAAAAGAGAAAAATAACACTCTCATCAGGATGCTTATTGTATTTACCATGCCACAAAGTTCTTGGTTGCCATCAGTGCCATAAAACGGCAATACACCTACATCTTCTTTTATCATTATATATTACATGAATAAAAGATAAATAAAGTAGATTTAAATCTCTAGTTCGAAGCAAGACACTATTTTAGGCTTAATTCGTTTATCTTTTCAATATTTTTGTATTTTGCTCTTAATTATATAGTCGCGATGATATCCATATACACACATAAAAAAAAAGTTTTTTTTTTTTTTACCGTTGAAATGTGCTTAAATGTAAATACAATAACTAAGACAATGAAAAGCATTATTACAAAATTTGCTTAATAATGCATTTAAAAAAGACTCAAATTAGAAATATATATATGGAAATACAGTACAGGAAATCTTATATTTTGAATTTTAAAATAGTGTGAAATTCTTTTGTTCGGTTATATACACAAAAGTTATTGAGAGAAAAAGCTCGAATTTCGATTAATTTTTAGCTAAAAGTCAAACTCAAATTCTGAAAACTCCTTCTTTGTGAGCTCCTATTACACAAGAAGGAACTGTATGGCGAATCTGGTAGCTCTAAGTCCGACGGTCTGTCCTGTAGAACCTTTTGAATGATTTTTGCAATTAATTTATAAACATAACATGTTAAAATTTCTAATGACATCAACATAAGCACGTTTTTCAGATAATTATTTGCTAAAACTGCGTCACAGGTTATGTGATGGCTTATGTAACGCTTCATTAGTAATGATTGGCGAATCATTCATTTTCTGTCGATTTTAACAGTCCAGTGCGTGTTAATTCATTGCCTCGTTTCTCATTAACATTTCATACTTCAGCTGCCTCATACTTTTTGTGTGTGTGTGCCAGGGTTTGAGAGTGGAGGAAACATCTGGGAAGCACGGATGCAAAGTCCGCATTTCCCCACTAGCCTTCACTCTTTCATCTTTTCAATTCTGAATCCTGATCTATGAAATTTATGAAGCAAATTAATCCGTTGGCTAAAGTATTAGATATAAAAAAAATGGTAAAAAAATTCAGCGGCATTAATAGAATATTTAGAAAAGAAATTTGATTCAGAATTAGATATTTGTGATATTAAATTATAAAAAGACATTTTAAATCAAATGATTTTTAATATCATGTTTGGTTTATAAAGCACTTGAAACTATTCGAAAACTGAATTTTGATCTTTGCAATAATGCCATTTATAATCTGCAAGTTAGATTATTACGAATGTGCAATTTGAGATGTAGAACGTAACTTTACATATTTCTGTGTAATGAAATAATTTAAGAGCATTTTCAATTGAAAAATAAAATTTTTCCATAATGGCATTCACATTTTGTAAAATAAGCAACGAAACCCTTAATTTAATTGACGTTTTATTTATTTATTAGCTAAAATTTTTAATAGGTATCATTTTTTAACTCATTAAAACCGAAATAAGAATAAAATGTATCGGATATTTGATGATGATTGGTTTTTGATGATTCGTAAGTTACTTGTATACTCGAATGTTCCACAAACAATAACCATTAAATTCTAGATAAAATGGAATCTTTTATTAATTTCAGTTTACTGCAAATCTTTAATGTGATTAATAAACTAATATTTAATTAAAACGGGCTCTCATCATAATTAAAAGGATTGAAATTGATTTTAAATATTTTATATTAGAAGCAATAATAGACAGAAAATAATTGTTAATATATCTCATTTGATTCAATCATTCCCACATTTGCAAAGATAAAAAAACAAATCGATTGAAATTAAAATTATTTTTATTTGACATTAAAAATTTTTATATATAATTCTAAAAGAAATGAGTAAATTATTCTAAGATCCGCTTCATTTTGTTCATTCTGTGTATTTCAAAACTAATGATGATTTGAGAGTAACGTAAACCAGAGACAATATGCTATAGATTTGAAAAGTTACTCAATTTTCTATTAAAATCTTGTGAAATATATCATTGGAGCACACCCAGTTAAAAAAAAATTATAATTTTCAAAATGCAGGGTTATTGTAATATTCGTGAAAATACTGATAATTTTTTTTCTCCTTTTCATTCTGTTTGCTATGCCACATTTACATTAGGAATATCAAGAACTTAAAATCATAAACTTTATTACCCTTCAAATATTATCCGGAATAATATTTTATGAATATGGTAGAATGTATATGTATAAAGAATATAAAAATCATTTAAATTATTAAAAAGTAGATAATAACGTTACAAAATATTATCCAAACAATTTGAAAGGAAACATGGATAACGAAATCACATTTGGAACCAAGCAGTGCAGACGCCACTATGTTCCGACAGAGCGAAAACTTCCCGATGGGAGCGTATAAACTTCCGAAGAAGTACCAAGCGATTTTCACCGGTACCTCTCGACACCCACAAAAGCGACTAACACCCTCCCCTCTTCAATCTCCGCTTTCTCTCTCTCAATTCTCAGCACTCATAAAAAAATACATATACATGAACAAAACAAATGCCAAAACTAGTGCCCGAATAAGACGCGGTGGAAAGAAAATAAGAGAACAAAAAAGCACTCCCGGCTAACTAGAATTATGAGCGTCGGTTCGCGTGTCAATGACGTCACCGTCAAACAGTCCGCCCATCGCTACACGCCATTGGCCGCGGACCTCGATCGGGGTTGAGCCATCTCCTCCTTCCCCCACCCCATACCCACCGCTCAATCCCAAAACCGCGCGAACAACGCACACTTGCACTCTTCAAGCGGGCGTAGTTTGTTTTGGGACTCAAGTCAGCCAGCTATCACACACCCTTGACCACGCGGTGGCGGTCTTGTTCAAGGATCCATTGCCACGTGCTCTCGAAATCGTTTGTTTCATCGGATAAGGCATGGATGTCGGTCAGGGGATATCGTCCCCGACCACTGGTATGACATCACCGCGGTCACTCCAGACACCACCCAACTTGGACAACATGACATTGTCGTCCGGCGGAGAGGGAAACCCCCCATCTAACGGTGGTGTGGTCAGCCCGAAGCAGCATGTTACAGGACTGTCCCAGATGGGGTCACCTGGGTCATCCTTGGGGCGTAGTTCATCTGTCAGTCCCCCTGGGCCGGCACTTTCTCTCGTCACCACCAAACCATACCAGGCAACCTCATCTCAATCCAACGGAGGTCTTCCTCCAAATCTTCCACGATCATGTGGGCCAAGTATCATGCAGCAAGCTCACCATTCCGTGGGCCATCCCCAAATGGGACACCCACCCTTGGGGTACCACCGATCATTACATCCCTCGTCTTCACCACCGGGTATCGCCGCGGACATGACGACAAATGATTGTCGTCTAATAGACTATAGGGGCGCAAAGATTGCTGCCTTTCTGGTTCAAGGGGACTATTTGTTGTGCCTACCCCAGGCCTTTGAACTCTTTCTGAAACACCTCGTGGGGGGTCTGCATACCGTCTACACCAAGCTCAAGCGACTTGACATCACCCCCATCGTCTGCAACGTGGAACAGGTGCGGATTCTCAGGGGTCTAGGAGCAATCCAGCCGGGAGTTAACCGGTGCAAGCTGCTTTCTTGCAAGGACTTTGATGCTCTTTACAAAGATTGTACCACAGCCAGGTAAGGAACATCGAACTTCTTTTTTCTTTAATTTTTTTTTTTCTTAGACTCTTTTCACTCAAAATATACTTCTTTTCCAGCAATTTGCTTTCACTAACTTTATTTTAATAGAGCAGTATCTCAGCTTTCAATACTTTTGAACAGAGTTTGTTTTTGGAAATGTTCATTATTTTTAATTCTTGTGCATTACGATGAGGCTCGTCTTAAAAAACATAATAGAAAAAAAAACTTATTTTAAATTCATTTTTTTAGAATCTTATGCCTTTTTTTCTAAGTCGAACTCGTTCATAGTTATTTTATTAAATGCTTCAATATCTATAAAAATCTAAAATTTAAGGAAAAATAGAATTTTTCGTACATTTATTTGTAATGAAATTTTTGATTCTGCACAATAGAGACGAAATAAGAATTTTGTTACAAAATCTAAATTATTCTATACAAAGATATGCAGAACATTTTTAACTCCAAGAAAATGTGGGAGTAAATTAGAGACAAACATAAATTATATTCTCATAGCTTGTTTCGAAATATATGTGGTAATAATAGTCATAAATGTATTGAGAGAAAAATATATTCCTAAACAAAGCAATTAGCCATAGTTCCATGAAAATAATAAAATGAATAATTTTAAATCAGTTTTCAAATCAAATTTCAACTATTTATGAAGTTAAATAGTTTAAAATATTCTAAATTAGCTACTCTCTGCATTAAAGATCCTATATAAATTATTTTTGAATGCAGATAAAATGTGTTAAAATGCGATTGAGTACTAAATACTTTATCTGAAGTACAATTCGGTATCAATATCTAATTATTGCTGGACATCATTGGTCAATATATCGGTATTTGTATTATTTTCTCATTACTACAGTAATGAAAATAATGTCGGCATCATGTGAATTATTTTTTATCTCGTATTTTTCTATTAAATGTCTTCTTTAGTAAACTTATTGTCGAAACAAAATTGCTGTAGTGGAAACTAGAAAAATGCCTGTGGGAAAGAGCACTCTATAACGTCCAAAGCGTTAAAAGGAACTAAAGTTCTACGAAATAGATGTTGATTCCTAATGCCATGGTGGCTAAAATGAATTTAAAAGAATACATTTAGAACTTGAAATATATCAACATTATATGGTTTATTTAATTTTTTTTTAAATTTCTTAGTTTTTTTTTCTTCTTAAATGTATTGTTTTAGGCTTTCATTTAATTTTTTCCTTAAACCTAACAAAGGCAATATTATAAGCAAGCATAAATTTACTCTGCAGCTTTGTAATAAGGTATTTTATATCCAAATATTAATTTTTAAAAATTAAAAAAAATTATTATTATTTTTTTTAATTAAAATTAATAGCCGACAGTATAAAGTTCCGTTATGATGACTAAAAAAATAGATCCATTTCATATAATGTATAAAAAATATTTAAAAAATTAAATAATTCTCTGAAATTAATAAAACCTTCTAAATTACTTTCGTACTTCATCTTTCTAAATTACATTTGAAAAAAAAATCAATGTTAGTATTTATTTTTAAAAAATAGTCATCATTTCATTAGTTCCTTTTCAAAATTCAGTGAAAAAAGAGACAGAAATCTGGATCCTTCATATTTTAATTCTTTTATAAAATTCTATACTTTCTTTTCATTTTTTTTAAATTTATAGAATAGATTTGAAATTTTTGTTAGTAAATAACAAATACTTCATGAATGTAATATTTAGTATATAAAAAAAAGTGAAAGCTTTTCAAATAAAAAAATATTTCTTCGTTACATCGCATAAGATTTTGTACACATTGTTTAGAAGACATAACGATCGAATTTAATTTTCTCTAACTATTAACAGTGGAATTATAAATATAAAAAAAGAATAATACTATTAATTATCTTTTGAATATCAACAGCTAAATATCAAAAAATTAGTTTCCTAGTTATAGAATTATTAATCAAAAAATATAATAAAATTATTTATATGCAACATAAAATACATGCTTATGTCTAAAACAGATGAGAGATTCAGCCTTTCTTCTAAAATTAAAAGGAAACGAATTTCATAACTTCTTTCAAAAAGTTACCCGTCTAAGCGGAACTTCTGTTCCCTTACTTGAAGCCGTGAAATCGAATAAACGTACTTCGAAATTCGCGGATGAAGGCTTAAAATGTCTTTCGATTGTACGAAATATATTGCATACAAAAAGTATTTAAAAAAAAACCTGACTGGATTAGCAATTCACTGGCTAGCAAACAAAGCATTAAACACAATTTTCCTCCTATTAATTATTTATTCTGGTAGTGAAAGTTTCGAATGTTTCAATATAATGAACAGTTTACTTGGTATTTAAAGATTCTTTTTAAAGATTAATTAGTCAGGGCTGTTAAAGCATAATTATTATTTTTGTAAAAGATTGTTTAATTTTTTTTAATGTTTTAATATTAAATACGAGGGAAATATTCAAGTACTACTAAATTTATTTAAAGTTACATATAAAGTTTATCTAATAGAAGAATTCTAATATAAATAAACAATTTAATTTTAGAGAAAGGTTATTGTGCTTTTTGTTTCCTATAATGGTTTCCCCAAATTGAAGATTCCTCTAACTTTCAAGTTTACCACTAAGAGTTTAATTTTAATTAATTTTGAAATTACTAGATGACTTAATTTTAACTTTGCCTTTTCCAGTTTTTTAATTTTAAATTACTTATTAAAGTTATTCTATAATTTATAAAACTGAGATGAACTCAGCTTTTATATAACAGCTGTTCAATAAGCAGCAAAATATATTAATAACCTATTTTCTTTGAAACATTTTTTTTTGTTCAAAATAAAAAGTTGTAACAATATTGTAGATTTTTCAGCTCCAAATAATTAATAAGAATCATGATCAAATATAAATTATTAATTTTAATTAATATATTGCTATTATTTCCAGCAGAATTTTCTTCTGAGCAGAATGTTTTTGTTACAATCTGTCAAAAACTAATTATTGTAATTTATCCCACGAAATTTTATAACTAGAAATACATTTTTTTTGTTATTATGAGACGATCTAAGAGTGAGAGCAGTTAATTATGAGGAGATCTAATTTTAATTCCTATTCTTTTTATTTAACTTAAAGAGAATCTCCTGTATTACTTATTCTATTATTTTTTATCATTTTTTTTTTTTTTTTTTTTTGCTAAAAAATAAAATTGAAAAACTATTCAACAGAAAGGTAATTACAAAGTATAAAAAAAGTAAAATTATAACTTTTCAGTTGTGTATGAAAATTCGGATCTTTACATTTCTTTTCTGACCTTTCTTACATGTACTTTCAGCCGCGTCCTGTATTTATTTCTGTAGAACATATTTTCCCTTATCTATCGAATTTGAACTACGAGTAAATTATTCGCTTCAACTTAAAATTAACTTCCTTGTTTTGTCTACAGAAGTTGAATATCTAATGCCGATTATTTTGAATACGATCATACATCTGGCCGAAAACGGCCTTGATATTCTCCCCCGAACAAGTTCTTCAGAGCTTAGTTTTTTAGTAAGGTGATTTATAACTTATCACACCATGATAGTTGTTAAATGATATAGTGCAACGTACCGAATACTGCATCTGTTTCTTTTCAAATTCGAATGCTGTAACCGTTCATCTTCCATGTAATGTCTTTCATCTGAATTTGATGAACGTGATAACAACTGCAACGACTGTGGATGAATTATGGTTTGAAGTATTTCGCCGAGGAATGAAGTGGTGTTTTTTTTAATTGGTAATCAGGATAGGTGCTTTTATAAAAAAATGTTATAAATTAAAGGCTAAGGGTGAAAAAAAGTAGAATTCGAAAATGGTAACGGTCATTGCATAGTTTACTTGCTTGTAAAACCAATTAATTGCAATTATTGTTTGTAATTGCATATTTTATTTATATTATAAAAATAATAGCCAATACATCGCAAAGTCAATATCATTTAATTACTCTACATTTTTATTAATATGGAGTATTATGCTGCAATCTTGATGGAATAAAAATTGAAATTTGGCTTGTAAAGGTTAGACTTGAGAAATGCAATATATTTCTAACATGAATTTCAAATGAAACTATATCTGACCGAATTTGAAATTTTCATTTATCAAACAGTTATAATTTAGTATATATTTGTTTACGTAAAATGTATTTAAATTAAATAGAACTAAGCTGACCTGCTCAGTTTTAAATTAATACCTTTTAAAATTATTACACTTAGTTACTGCTAATTAACTAAGGTAATAACTTAAGTTACTAGGTTAGTTAATTAAAGCAATTGATTAACTGAACCAGCTGCTCATTTGTACTGGTTGAATGATACGAAATAATTCAACCGGTGCAAATGAGCAGCTTCTTAATAAACAAACAATCATATTCCTGCGATTATTAATATTATAATGCGTATGCAATAAGAAAGCTATTGAAGCTTAAGCTTTATAGACAGTGAGTTTCTTCGTATGCCAACAAACTTCTTTTTTTGAAATTTCTTTTCGCACACGAATTTGACTATTAATTCTTCGCTGTTTTTTGATAAGTACTACAGTACTCTGAATTCATGTGTTTTAACACGCATACCTACATAGAGATTTGAGTTAATTTCAATGAATTGAGTTTTGTATTTCATTTCTTCATTTTCTTAGTCTAGCAACACTTGTCGCTAATTCAAAGTGTTATATAGCTTATTCTTTATAAATATGTAACCTTTCCGTTTTTCCAAAACGTAATCAGACTGCAATCGGATAGCCATCTTTATCTTCATGGGCTGCGTCAATTTGAACTTTTCTGAAAGCAGTCTTTTATTTCAGATGTTTTTAGATAACATTCTCAAGTGGATTTTAAAACCACAACAACTTTATTCCAGTTATACTTAACATCGCATTTGTTATCGGAACTTCGGACTGGAAACTAACTTAACTGTTAATTGTAAGTGTTTTAAATTTCGGGAAGTAGGAGTACAACCACGCATAATTTATAAAATAATAAGAACTACAGAAGTTAATAGTAAATGTCCTATAGTAAAAAGAAATATGATTTTTTTAAATAATGAAATATAAACGATAAACTTTTTTAAAAATATTGGAGATCAAATAGCTATTTCGTTAGTTTTTGTAAGACATCTTGTTATTCAGTTTTTAAAATCTAATGCATTTCGAATCAAAATAATACCAAATGGTATGGCTTACAGAAATCCCTGAATAGCGAAAACTTCGCAAGATTCTATAAAATTTATTGAAAAGAAAATTAATTGGAAGAATTCTTTGGAAACTATCGTTAGAGTATAGAGGCGTTTAAGTAAAATATAACTCAACAGTTTTATTTATTGCTAACTAAAGATAAATGTGTTTTCTTATTTAACTTGCAAAATTATATTTCAAAACTTTTTTAGTGTAAAAGAAATTCTGAAAGAATATTAAGGACTATTTTTTTTTAAAAATTGTACATACTTGAAGGTGAATATTTTGAAATAAATAAAAAGAAACAGCGTATTTTTTTCCTCCATCGATATCACATATTCCGTTTATAAAATTACACTTTAAAAAGTATACCTTTATAGTATACCCTTAAGATTTTACATTATCATATTCAATATATAAAATACATTATGTTTTCCCTAAATATTAATTTCTTATTGGGGAAAAGGGAATTCAGTGTAAATTCATTACAATCTAATGAAGAGTAGTTATAAAGAAAAGCGAAACGATTATGATATTTTGAAAAGAAAATGATACACTATATTAGGCAATGATTACAGAATATCTGAAAAAACTTGGCTATCTAATGCACTTTAAAATAAAATTAACTCAATTTATGTATTTTTATGTCTTACTTTCTTTAAAATTTATTTATCAAACGCGTGATTATTTTTGATTTTCCAAAGCGGCAAAGCGCCTTATTATAAAATTTTAACACATAATAACAAAATGTTGTTTTTTTGTATGATAATTAGATAAACGCGTTAAAATTTTGCAAATATAGAATTGTTTTCGAAAAACTGCAAATTGTTTTGCTTCAAAATAAACCCAGACCTAAGCATTATACGATTTCGAAAGTTGATGAGAAAAAAAAATGTTTATTTTCCTGACCAAATGATGATGCAAAACTTCTTTGCAGGAATTTTTAAAAGATAGATTGGTATTATGAAAACAGAGATATAAACAGAAAAATGGATTTAGAAAGTTTTTAGTTGGAATTCAAGTTACTTTTATAACTTGACTCTTAACTTTTCTAAAATTGAACTTTTAACTTTTTTCTAAACCTTAACTAACTTTAACTTTTTACTTAATTCAAGCTTTTTTAGATTCGTTCTTTTTAATGCAGTAACTGAATCTGCAATAAGATTTAGACGTTTAAATGTAATACGAAATTGAAATGTTAATTATTATATTGTATCTTCTGTTTACAAATCCGGCAATTTATCAATTAATTTCATCATACCATTAGTTAATAGAAGATATATTTATTTATTTCATTAATCTGTAAGTTAATAGAAACTACTCATTTTCGTTCAAGCATTCTAAATATTTGAATTAAAACAAGTAAGCTGAAAATACATGGCATACATTTTCTTTTGAAAAGTTTTTTTTATACTTTTTTTCCAATAAAAAGAAATACCAATATTTCAAATGAATTTTAAGTTACAAATAAAAATAATTTTTCATAGATGCTTAAAAATAATATTTTATTGTATCTTTAAAAATATAGGGAGTCCGGTCAAACGTACTGGGTTACACTTTTAGCATCAAACTCAGACATATCTAAAATGACAACCGAATGATTTCGGTTGACTAACTTGATAAATCTCTGACAATAAGAGGACGGGAGGGAGGTAAAAAAAAATTCCACTGTGTCTCATCCCCTTCCAAATCGAAGGCAACCCTTTCCCTGACTCAAGAGAAGGGGAACAAATGACCCCCCCCCTTATTTTCAAGGTGGGGAGGAGAGAGTAACCAGGGAGCTTGCTAAGAACTCAAACTCCAATTTAAAAGAACAGAACAAATGAATGAAAGGGATTGACATCGGGCATGAAGTGAAAACAGATAAAGGGATATACGCAATGACTCATTGTGGTGAATTTCGTTTTTTATTTTTTCGTTTTGCTTTCTGTATATTAACGTTATTTTTTTTATCTCTCTCTCTCTCTCTCTCTCTTTCTGTCTATCATGCGTTAAATGTTCGGAGAAAGAGAGGGGTGCATTGCCGCAGACGAATTGCACTGTTCGGGGGTTGGGGTGCAGAACAGGCAGACGAAAATGAGTCGTAATCAGAGAACCCGACAAATGAGAAGGCGTTTTAGAATATTTTTTTTTTCACTTCGGGGACAAAGAACAAATCTAGTATAAAAGATTTTTCGTTTAAAATCCGGCATGGGAACATTTATATTGCCGAAATACTGTTTCAGAATTTTTGTACGGTTTGTTTCCAATGCTGTTTTATTCTATCTTTCAAAAATAGAAAATGTTACTATATAAAGAAAAAAAAATGAATAAATAAATAGAGGATAGATTTTTTTTAAAAATTATCGAATTAAAACTTTAGCAAATTCAACAAAAGATTTTTAAGTTTACGTTCTGAAATTCTGCGTGAAATTCTAAACGCATAATGAATAAAAGGAAATTCATCTGTAATTTATGCATATCATTTGATGAGACCACATATATTCTGAAATAGTTATTTGATACTTGCTTTTTTAAAATTTCATAAATGAAATAAACCAGTTTTCGCTGTGAAAATAGTTCCTATATAATTCATTATATTATATTGAAAGTTATTCTTCTAGTTGAAATAATAAAAAGAAACATTCCTAATATATGAAGTTATCATTTTTTCGTAGAATTGATGAAAATATAAAATGTCATTATTCAAATGTAATCAGTCTACCATGAATTTTTAATGAAATGGGGCATCATAAAACTGCAAGCAAAAATCAAAGAAGACTATAATCTTAACTCAATGAACGTTTCAATCATGAAGCGTGAAACAGATGGGGGGGGGGGGTATCCAATTGAATGTCAGCAAAGGAAAGAGAAGGGGGGGGCGGTTATTACATGGTTGCTTGTTCCCCGATTGCGTTCAACAGTTTGAAACAACAGAAACAGGAAAGTTTTACCCTTAAACTTAACATTTATTTAAATCCCCCCCCCTTTTGAAGAAAAATGCATTGTGCCAGATCTTATTCTGAGTTTGTTTTATCAGAAAATACAGATCTTCTGATTTTTTGTTCACCAAATGACCAGACGCACTTCATTACTCGAAACAATCCGAGAATGAAAAAGGGTTTCTTATTGTATCGGACTTGAATGAAATGTTCAAGATTTCCGACTTTTTTACTTATAAGTAAATAACCCAACTTTTAAACGATTGACAAAGTTTAAGTGTTAAAAATGTACAAAAAAAAAAAAAAAAAAAAAAAAAATTCAATAGCAAAAAAAAAAAAAAAAAAAGTTAAGTTCTTCCTTTCAGTTTTTGCTACATGTTTAAAGTGACCAAGCATCGTGGATCGTCGCAATTTTCGACTCTTTATCTGGGGTTGAAAATTTTTCCATATGATTAAAATGTCTCGGAGCATCGCGCTTATTATTTATTAATGAATAGTTTATACTTTTAAAAATGGATAAACTAGATTTGAAACTATAAAAAGCGTTACTAAAAACTCTTTAAAACGTTTACTATATATAGAACAGGGACATCTGCTTAGATACGTCTGGATAAATCAGCTTGAAGAAAACATCATAAAACCAATAGTGTAATATATTTTTGCATTTCTTTTAAAAATATTTTAAGCAAATTGAATATTTTAATATTTCTATTTATTTATTTACATGTTTTTTTAAATTTTATCTAAGAATCCACCGCCTTTCTCTAACCAATTCTTGATGGCTAAAAAAAAGGTGTCCTTGATTGTGCATCCGCGATTGAAACAAAGAAAAAATGTCCCCTTTATCTTTATTGAAAAACCTGTTAAAATCTAACGAAATGGAGATGTCAACCTAAAAATATTTATAAAGTGGATGATAATAATAATTTACTGTATTTGACTTTTTGTTTTCGAAAAAATAAATATAGTTAAAAAAATGTCGAGATGTAATATCAGAAATAATTTAATCTGACCCGATACTAAAATAATGTTAGCTTAAAGCTCTAAATTATATTTTTATATAATAAAGATGATGATTAAATCAGAAAATTCACTGATCCTTTAGTAAGTCTTTAAGACTTCTAAATTACACAAATGTTGTTATAAATGTATATGTGCATAATTAATATATTATTTATTCGTAATCATAATTGAATTTCTAAAGCCAAAACGTTATTTTAAATTTTAGTTTCCTTTTTTCTATCTTAAATGTTTTTTGAGATTTTCATTCTTAAAATGTTTTTGCCTCATTAATTCTTCAAATTAGAAAGAAAATCTGTACAGAAACCAAATAAATGGCCATGTGAGATCACTGAATTTTATTCGTTTGATAAAATGATTAACTCTCTCATAAAGTTATTTCATAAATTCTTTTTTATGAAGGAATTATTTAAAATGTCTTAAATTGAATTCCACTAACATCAATGAACTGTGACCTTAGTTCTTGTTGGTGAATGAATTTTTCAGATGAAAAGCCAGTATCTTCCATAAGATGTAAAAGCCAGTATGTTCCATAAAGTGTAAAAGTCTGTTTTGTTCCATAAAGTGTAAAAGCCAGTATGTTTCGTATCATAACATAGCTTCCATTCTTAAATAATCATCGATTAATAAACCTGTGATTGTGCCATTTTTATATTTATTTACAAGACTTGGAGTATAATTTGGAACATTTTTTTAAAAACAATCAGAAGAAACTTAAAATTAAATATATACATAAAACCAAAATACTTGAAAATTGCATTATGTATTGCATTTAGTACTTCATTATATTAAGAAGAAAATATCGTAACTTAGGAATAATTCATCTTTAGATCAATTCAAACGTTTTATGAATAGATTTGGTAAAATTAAAATGTGCATTCATAATATTTCAAAATGTGCGAGGCGAATATGTTTTCAGAAAATACTTAAACAGGATACAAATTCTCTTATTATTTGATGAGATTACTTTTTTTGATTTTGAATAGGTGTTTTGAAGTTGGAAAGCTAAAGTTTTCATCCGAAAATTGAGGTGATCAACTAAATCGCCAAAAATATTTGCTGTGTTTAAATTCAAGCAAATGTGTTATGCTTTACTTCTTGTTCATGATTTCCTTAACAAATTCCTTAAATTTTAAGCTTCAATTGATGGAAATATTAAGTCATATTATTTTAAGAGCTTACTTCTGTTTTATTTATTTCACTGTAACTCCCTAATGAAGTCGAGTCCCATGACATCATATGCCATTAAAAATATAAGCAACTAGATAATCCTTTTCAAATCGTACATTACTTTTCGTCGTATTGTAACTTCACTTTCTCATCACATGTGTAAAGTGTAAATAAGAAGAATAAATTATTCTTAGTTTTTCTCAAAAATAGAAAGAAATTCACTTAATTGAGTGTTTTATGAAACAATGAAAACGATTTAAATTTTATTATAACAAAGTATTTCTAAAAATTATGCAAATTTAAAAAAAAATCAAAATTCAGAAAAAAAAAATTAGGATTTCTAATTTGAATAATTGAATGAAACAACTCTTTGAATTTTAAAATAAGATTAATATCAAATTTGTGCAGTAGTGTGTTGGGAAGTTGTGGGAAAACACCAAAATCTTGCTTAATTTTTAATTAATTAAAATTTAAAAACAATCTCTCCGCAATGCTTATTTCCACCTTCGAGAGTATATTGTACCAAATTTAACTGCTCTAAGAAACACGATCAATCTTAAATACATGCTCACGTTTTTTTTATTAGTAGCAGAGATATTCTTTTTGAAAAACTCTTATTCTGTACCTATTCATATTCTTTAAAGAATTATATCAGTAAATTTCGAATAAATGAACTTAAAATTATTATTACAAAGTCTACTAGCATACAAAAATTTCGGACAATTTATTCCAAATTATAAAAATTATCTGAAATTTGATGATGATGGAATCTGATATTTTGATATTATTGTATTATGTATCCATCTTCTGAGTCCTTCAGAATTTGTAAGTACAGGTTTTAATAAATAGAAATCTTCAAACATTGGAGAAAAGGAATAAGATTACATTACCACGTAAATAATTTTCTGCTTGTCAACATTTGAGATATAAAATTTCTATTGCTTTAAAAGGAATGTTTTAATTTTTACCATCTGCGAAGTTTGAATTAAATAGACTTAATTATTATTAGAACTATATATCTAAAAGGAAAATTTATAAAACTAATTTATCATAAGATGCAAGTTGATCAAAGTAATTAGTTTCAGATTATTTTTAGTAGATTTGTAGCTTTCTATTTTGCTTTTTCCATTTTTTTTTTATTAAATAAAGAATATTTGAGTAGTTTTAAAAGATATCTATTTTTTATTTGTATTATTTTGTGTTGTCTGAATTATAATCAATCCTTTAAAATTGACAATTTTATTTTTAATCTTTATCTTGGGTTGAAAGTTCAACTTCAAATATAATTTCCTTTTTTAAACCTATTCCTTTTTCCTTATCAGCTAAAAATTATTCTACATATGGCAAATTATATAAGAGATGGCTATATCATTAAAGATAACATAATGTCTTCCATGATTTCACGTCTCTTAACCTGTGCTTCTGAACTTGATGAATAGCCCTAGTGTTGCTTTTGAACGGGACGTTAATATAACTAAACTAAACTAATCTGAACTTGATGAGTAGATTAGTGATCCAAAAGCTTGAATTAAAAAAGAATGCCTTCAAAAATATCCATATTATTTAATAATTTATCGTCCAATTACATATAGAACCATTTTTTATGGATGTTAACGAAGTTTAGAAGATTCTACTATTGCAGCTATGAAAAATTTAAAGATCATTTTAATAATTTTAACTAATTTCCAAATCTGTGAATTAAGTTTTTTTTAAATTATTATTTAACTTTTCTTGGGTGATAATTACCCTAATGCAAGTATAATCAGTAAACATGCAAAATCTTAAATTTATAAAGCGTGTGATAAAAATCTAAACGAATGAGAAGTTTAAATACCGTACTGACATTTATCTTAAAGAAAGAAAAATACCATAAAAATGATGTCCGTGGGAAATTTCTCACCAAAAAACATGTTTCATCTATTGACACTTTCTTCATGCCTAACAATCAGTGAACGTTTCTCTCAATCATCGACAACATAAATACAGACTTCTTTATTCACGCCTCAGTGATTGAACACCGATAAAATACTTCGTACGCAGTACATGCTTGTGACAGAGCAAACCACACCACATTATTTCCAATAGCACCAGCAATCTCTATCATAATACTAGATCTGAATTTTATTCCATGATTTATTGCTTACGTGTTCATCATACGAGCCCTTTGTTGAAAACCCGCTTCCTTTATTTTCTTCGGCAATTTCAAATCAGATGGACAATTTTTCTTTCTTCTGGACTCACCTTGAACCTACTGTGTTTTGGTGAATAGAAGATCCCTGTTGAGGAGAAGGGGGGGTGAAGGGGTGGGTGGGTCGGAGAGAAAGGGTTGAAAATATGATAGAGAGGATAAGAGAATAACAGGCAGGAGGGGAAAGCGGATCCAACTAATCGGCGTGAAACAGACCAACTCCTGCAGAAACATGATTCCAATGGCTATTCGACATCTACAGGCTTTATGAATGCTGTGAAATAGCGAAACCGGTGCATGTCATCCATTGTGGGGAAAAAAGAAACAACCTCCCATTGAAAAATCTTTCGATGTTCCACGCCTATTTTAAACAATATATCGGTTAATAATATAAAATTAAATTTCATCAAGTGTCTACTTAGGAACAAAGATCATATCGTTAGAAGAATTATTTCAAGTGAAATTAATTGCTAAAGGAATTCTGTGATTTTTGTAATTAGACACTTTAAAAAAAAAAAATTCTTAGGAAGTATGTAAATTGTGTAAAATTCAAAAGCTGAATAACATTCTAAACCGAGCGCACCAAATGCAACAGAATTTAAAATCAGTTTTACATTATAAGCAAATAGTTTGAAAAAGCGAATGGGCCTGCGAAAAATGCGTTAACTATTAATATTTGATTGTATATGCGGATTATTAAATAATCTATCTTTTGGCGGAATTTCCAAATGGACCTTATGTAAAATGAAGAGAAAACGTTGTATTCTGAAATTTTTAGCCGATTCTATTTTTCATGAATTATTTTCATGATCTGAAAAAAAATTAATCGTTCCTTACTATTAGAGTAAATATAATCGCACATTCATCATTTAGAACTGTAACGTCATATTATGAATAGTCCCAATTGGTTCTTTTATCGATATTTTCTATTGATTGTTCATTATGATTTCTGTTGTATGACAGTTGTATTTCAGTTCTATCTGAAATTTATATGTATAAGTATTCAACACTTTATCTTCACTACGCTTCTGCTTTACATATATGCTAAACCAGCTATAATTAAAAGCTTTTAATTATTATCTAATGACTTTAGAATGTTTAACGCAAGCACTTTATACTTCCAAAATAATAATATTAACACTAATTTCCTAATAAGTATAAAACTAAAAACAGGAAAATTAAGAAAGTAATGTATAAAATTTAAATATAAAACTAAACTAATATATTTATTAAATTTTGATTAAGCATTTTAATTTGAAAAGATTTTTTTTCAATCTTAATGACGTTTTACGTGATTCGAAAAGGATCCAACAATCGGTAAAGGTTGTTCTGTTCATCAAAACTATATCAGTTTTATAGATGGAAATGCTATTTCTGCTTGTTAGAGGACATTGTTTGATTTTATATGAATTAACCAATTCCAGCCATTTTATCTGCATACTTATTTTAAAGCCATTTTATTTTATTTTTTTGTCAAAAACGCAGTGAAAATTATATGGATTTATCCAATATATTTGAGATGACATACATACATTTATTGTATATGTAACTGTAAAAGACCGATATCTGGAGAATATCGTTTTTCTCCAGTGAATATCAGCATTCACAGATCTGTCGACATTTACTGTTGGTATATGTTGACATTCACCTGAGAATATTGATATTTGTTAATTTCGATATGTAATGTAAATACACATGTAATGTAAAACAGACGGGCATTGCATGGTGAAAGATTGAAACGTGATGTAAATACATCGGAAAAGATTTCCATGTGAACGCGCATCCAACCATGAACTGTCTACTCGTCTGCACCAAACGTTTTATGAAGCTGGATTTTTCGCAATCAATGCTCACTGTAATCGGTAATTGTGAAAAATCTAATTTCTCAAATCAATTGGTGCAGATAAACGGGCAGCATGGTGGGCCAAACACTTGTTCAGATTATTACTTCATACAAATACACAGAAGGTTATTCAATTCCATTAGTTACCTGTAAAATAAATGTTTGTCTGCCGTTTCAGCTGTGTTGTACAATTCCATATTACTTTCTGTACTGCTAGAAATGAAATAAAATGGCAGAAATTATCCAATTCATTTGCTATCAAACAAAGCACGCAGACATAATGTTTCTGCATATATATTCCTACACCGAACTGATTTGGTGTGCATGAGCTGCATTTAAAGTATGCTAAAATATTTTCAAATCACCCCCGTTAATAAATCTAAGAAACTTTCGCCATAATAATTTGTTAATATTAAAAGGCTGTGTAGGCCATATTTAAAAAGGCTGTGTAGATGAAAACAAACTTTCTAAATTTCTTCAATGCGTATGATTATTTTCAGAATTTTTATTTGGGCAAAAACTTTTCACAAAACATATCCACGTAAAGAGTGCAATGCTTGCGGCAAATTTATGTGAAAATGACATGTTCCTTTTTATAATTTCATATTTTTAAAAATTTTATATATTGCTTGGATTTGTAAAAAAAATGTATTTATTTTCTGGAGAAATAATCCAATAATGCCTCTAATAAAAAAATAGAAGTAAGAAAAAAAAAGAGAGAAGAACTGATGTTAAATCTGAACTATTAAAATACGTTAAACAGTTTTTTCTAACCAAGAATTGCCATTTATACTCAATATAGTAAAAAGTATTGCTTCAAAATTTATTATCTGTTCTGGATTTTTTCCCTCCATAATTTATAATTTTTGTTTCTATCTAATAAAGCGAGTTGTAATTGTTCAGTTATTCTTTTGTTCTGTTTCAAAAGTTAGTTTAGGTAGACTCTCTTATGAAAAACTCTCTCTTATGTAAGATTTTCTATGTACTCTCTTATGTAAGATTTTAAACATACAAATAAAGAAGCAGAGAGATAACTATCCGAGAAATATCTGATCTCGAATCGAAAGTAAGAAAAAAGCATTAAATTTTTAATTTACGTTGTTTTACTAAAAATTTCCAAACTTACTTTACTTCCAAATTTTCCAGCCGTCGTAGTAATCGTTTTTCTTCTGAATTTCCAAAAATTATGTAAAACTTGAATCGTCAGTTTTTAAAGAAAGTACTTATATCCGTTTTTCTTATAAAGTACTAAATAAAAAAAACAAAATTAGGAACAATATAAAGTAAATTATTAGTTTTCCACTGATAAAATATTTTAATTAGTTTTCAAAATTTACAAATGTGTAACTTTATATTTTTTTTAACAAAAATGAACATGCGTACTTTCTTATTACATAAAGTCTTTATAATTATAAAAATGGGGAAATTTTTGCATCACATATTATAATTGCTTAGAAAGAAAAAAATTTATTTACCACGAAAGTCATGTAATAACTATAAGGGATCCTGAAATCTTGTATTTCTCCATTTCGTGGGAATTCATTCATTTATTATCAGAAATGTAGACGTCTGTATCTTTCGCTAATTTCTTTCATGTGGCTTCGTTTCTCTTTCTTTTCATAAAAAATTTGTTGCATAAGAATGTTTCTTTAAGGGAATTTCGGAAACTTTCAGGATATTATTTGGGAGATTTTCATTTTCAGTCAGTGTGAAAGGGTATATTAGATTGATGTTTACAAGTAATTCGAAAATAATTACTTCAAAAGATTTCTTCAATTCCTATATTCAATTTCCAATTATTGCCCATAAATTTTATGATTTGTTTGGTAATTATTTTTAGTCACTTTTGGTTTATGATAAATTACTAGAAAAGTTCGTAACTGTTAGATCATAAAATATAACCATGATATTTATGTTACTAGAATAGTAGCAACAACTTAAATTAGAACTTAGAATCATAGTTTCTAAGTTATTAGAATTCTAGAAATTATTGAAACTACAACTTACCACTATTTTCTCTTAAGTAATAGAATCTTCTAACTAATTATACTGAAACTTAAATTGGTTGGTTGAATGTGAGTTTTAATGGAGCAAGAGCCAACTTTGGCTAAATTGTGCCACTGAAACTTAAGATTATTGTTTCTAAGTTACTAAAATATTTCTATGATTACATTACTTGATTTCTGAGCTATTAATATACTTGTAGTTGCTAGAATCATGGTTTTTATGTTATTAGAAACTGATAACTACTGAGACATGGTTTCTAAGTTATAAGCATACTAGTAGCTATTGCAATTAGAACTTACAACCAGTATATCTGAAGTACTAGAATATATTATAAACATACAGATTAAAATTTAAAATTATTTTTCTAAGTTACTAAGATATTATCAACTACTTAGATTAAAATGAACCAGGGTTTCTGAGTTCTAGGAATGATAATTACAAAGGACTATCTAGGATCTAGGAATTACAAAGAACTATGATTTATATGTTGCTTTATATTCGGCTTGATTTTATGTTTAGGCTGAAAAATTGCACTCAAACTAACACAGCATATTTCATATTGGGCTATTAAAAAAAGCGTTTTTTTATTTATTTTAATCAACGTCTTGTTATAGAAAAAAAAATTTTTTTTTGTGCAGAATTTTCTAATTATCAAGGAAAAAAAAAAGTGAAAAATCTTATAATTTTCTTTAAGATAGAAGTAAGTACATTATTATTAAGAACTATATTAGTATAGAAGAACTATATTAATAAGAAGACTAAGATTTCCCTTCATGTTAATATTAGAAAAGATGATGTGTGCTAAAATTTATTTAAAATATTATATCGACTTGAATTTAATACATATTAATGGCATCAGTTTTTAATAAGGTTCGAAAACATTACTTCAATGCGATACAAAATGTTTCTGAATACGTTATATGATGTTATGTAAATTTCTAATAAAATATTGCATATCTTTTTAATTGAGGATTAAACGTTGAAGAAGAACATTTTTAATGGTTCTTTTTGTTTAATACAAGAAAGATGTTTGTACATGCCTCAGACCTTGTATAATATTTTTGTTGAAGACGCATGCACTTAGATTTGTTTTTAAAACATTGTGTAACATTTTCAATCTTCGAATAAACTATAATTCCACAAACACTACCTTACGTTCTTAATAAGGTCTGAAAACATTTTTATTGCTTCAGTGCATTGCAAAATATCTCTGAAAAGATAACAAGATGCTATTTATAATTCTGATCAAATATTAAATATCTTTATCGAGGACTTAAACCAGTACGTTGATGGCATTTGCTAGAAAGGATAGCCGTAGAATGTTCTCCAAAGAATGCGTGTGTGGGTGCGGGTGACTCATTTCGAGGACAATGGGGACGGGAACAAGGGGTTTCCGTTTATGAAAGGGTTTTATGTTTTTATCTGTGTCGTAGTCGAGAGGGGTGTGGGGTTTTAAAAGATTGGTAATTCGCTTTTTTTATGCACTTTTATAGTGCTTTTCTGTGCCGCTATAGATTTTGGATTTAATTGAAAATAACTTGAAACTAATTATAAGAGAAACAAGAAAACATATGTCCGTGGCAAAAATACATCATACTTTTATAAAGTATAATTTTACAATTCATTTTTTTTACCTGTTTTGTAGCGTAAATGTTCTTTCAAAAAAGAATTTTAAAAAAATGACGAAAAGAGTAACAATTTTTTTTTCATTATCATGAAGATATGTTTTTTTTTTTGGGGGGGGGTATGAAAATGAATTTAATATCAAAGCGAACTGTTTGTTAAGAATGTTTCATTTTAGCATATAAAATTAGTCATTTTTCTAAAGTAAATGAAGAGCAGCTTTAAAATATAAAGCCATGCAATTAAATGACATATAAAAATTATTAAACTAAAAGCAATGGAAATAAAAGAAAGAAAAAGACATAGTCTTTAAGGGTTTTATTCTCACTCTCTTTTTTAAATAAGTTAAATTATTTAGAAAAAGTATAATTTTAAAAGAAATATTGAAATTTCTAGACGATAAAATAATTATTTTTTCTATAGTTTTTATATCTCGAAATTTTTTTCTTATACAAAAAAAAAAAAAAAAAAAAAATCCATTTTTTTTTTAATTAAAGAACTAAATATTTCTTTAAAATTGCGACAATTTTTTTTTTATTTTGAACTGAAACGATGCTTGTCCTTATATAGTTTAGAATAAATTTAATAATAACAGTTTTTAAAAATACGCTGTTATTAATGTATTAAGGAGTAGAATTTCTCCTTTTAGTTATTTTCTATTTTTCAATTTATAATTAATGATGATAAGTTTTATAGAATCTTGACGTCAGTCTGTTCTAAATTCATTGCTACGTATATTCCTTGAGTATAGAATGAAAGTTTCATTAAGTAATAATTATTATTTTGAAAATATTTAAACAAAATTATTTTTTTAAGAACATAGATGTATGAAATTTCAAACTTTTTTCAAACTAGGAAGTGTTTAGAAAATCAATTTCAAGATTCCTGTTTTTCAAACATTAAATAAATGTAAATGAATAAAAGTATATATTAAACTTAGTAATTTATCATAGAAAATTCCGATATAGTTTATCTGTATTAAGATATTACTTTTCATGCATTTATGTATATTCTAAATAACCTGAACATAATGATGAAGCTTAGATTATTAAATAATTAAAAGACTGCACTGCTACTTTTCTTTGTACTGATTGGCACTGTAACATTGACACGTAGTCCTTGTATTAACACCGTTTTTATGGACAATATTGTAATGAAGACGAAAATTTTCAATTTTTTTTAAGATTCACATTTAGTTATTTTTATTTCTTTTTATGTATTTCATTTTTTTCTCTTTATTTTAACAATTCGGTGCTCCAATTAAAATAGTTTGATTTGGCAAGCAGGCAATAAAGTAAAACTTTTCGACACCTATTTGCTATTGTGATAAAAGGCAAAAACGTTCTTTTAATTTTAAGAATTTGTAAAAAAGATACTTACATATTTTCATAGAAATTAAATATAATAATTTATTTTATTCGTTTTGTAATGTTTTAATTTTTTTTAACTGAAATATGCTGTTATTGAAAACTGTTGCGAAAAACGCATAAGCGAGAAATTCATGACGTAAATTACTTATTTCTTTTTTACACAAGGCAACATTTACGAAGAGCAGCGAGAATGGTTTCCCCGAAATTTTTTCGCATAGACTCCAATGAATGTTCTTGCGTATTATTAATTATATGTCATTAGCGAATAACATTTACGAAATTCTATAATAAGAATTCTGACTTTTCAAAGACCACAATCTAATAAAGTTATTAGGTTGCGATCTTTGGCGAGTGATCTCTGGCATACAGTTAATACTAATGTATCAGTAAACCTAATGCGTATTTTGTACATCGCTTTTCCAAGTAGTTGAACCAAAATTTGACATAAAAATACAATTGCAATCACAAAATCGTACATCAAATTTCATATTATTATGGTATTTCATTTTTCAACTATTGCGTTCGCATTCTTATAAAAGTAAAGACCGACAGACGGTCTATCCCAGACGGGTTTGATTCCAAATTTAATACATACCTGCAATTTAAAACTTAAAGCTGTGTGCCCAATTTCATCCATTTAACTTTTTTAGTCTTGCAATTATCATATTGACATATATTTGGACAAAAAGTAAGACAGACATCCTCTAAATAAATTTCGTTATTAATTTGACAAAAATTTACAAATTTGGAGTATAAGCCATGTACCAAATGTCATCTGCCTAATTAGATTTTGAATTATCTCGTTGATAAACAAACATATTAAAAAATGCGTTTTTTAAAACTCGGGGTGGTTGAGATGAGGAGATTCTTAAGAACCTCGAGTTCGAGGTGTTATATTTTTGTGATGATCGCACTTTGTATTCGGAAATTTTATGACGTAAGACGTATTATTTTTTGAACTCCACAATGAGAATTTGCATCAATCTTGATGACTAATATAATATATTATTCAGTATCCTGTATCCTTTATTAAGGATATAAGATATTGAAGGATTGTCATCTTTTATACGTGTACCACTTTTGGTTCATTCTTAATTTCCGTGGTATAATATTCACACAAGAACTTTGATAAATGTAGAATGATATCTCAATAACCAATCTTTTTAATATGTTATTCAGTTTTTTTCTTTCATTTTTAGCATTCTATTTAAATTGGTTTCTATAGCGTTGTTTTATACACTCCATATACTAGGATACCATGCTAAGTAGTCTTTCAATTCAAGGGGGAAAAAGCAGGACCAGTCTTTCCAAACTTTCTCGCATATTCTAGAATAAATTTTTTCCGATAAGGTCGAGAATGTCTTACATGGCATTAACGGACATTAGTTACGAAATACATATCTTTGGCAGGAATCTAGCATTTTAATTGAATCTATCGCGAGAATATACATTTTAGACGCTTTTTTTGCCGGCCGATTGACATTAAAATTTGATACAAAACTACTGTTGTAGTCACAAGATAATATTCCGAATTTCATTGATTTAATTTAATGTATTTATGAGTTACTGCGTTTACATGCCTGCGAAAGGACCACCCGACAGACAGGTCAACATATATAATGAACTTGATTCAAAACTTAATAAGTGTCTATATTTTAAATGCTAAAACTGCATACCAAATTGTGCTTAGCTAGATAGTTAGTTACAAGTTATTTGGTTCACTGGAACAGCAAGACAGAATTCCTGTGAAGAAATTTCAGTCTATCTCAGAATTTGACAGAAATCTACAAATTTGGTCGTATTTTCCTTTTGCCAAATTTCAGTTTTCTATCTCAAAGCAATATTTTGTTCACAAACTTACTGACTAAGACAAAAAAAAAAAAAAAAAAAAAAAAAAAAAAACGTTATTCCAAAAATGTGTAGTATTTGTAACTCAAAAAAGTCTGAAACGTAAAAATTCACCAAATTCTGCAATTCGAATTTTTTGACGACAGCAATACTTTCTCTATACTTCGCATACGAGAAAGTAAAACTGATATTTTTAGATATTTCATGAGAAAGAAATTTCTTGAATGGGTTTAAATATATAACAAGTTTTTTAGCGTATGTTTATTTAGAAAATGCATGTCTGGACGTTCTCTGAGAGTTCTCAGAAAGCATCTCTTCTGGTCGAGAATCTCTAATGAACAAACACACATCTCTGATATATAATATCATTTAATGAAAGAAATGACATCCACGCATCCTAGGCGGCCGCCGAAATTTATTTGTACGGGAGTTTGGGGCTTTTAAGTGTTGATAGAGTTGATGTTCAGAAATAATCTACATAATGCCACAGTCAAATTAATGCCTCATGTATAAACAGTGTGTTGTCTATCTCATTACACATTGTTTGTACATAAGTTGTGATAATTCATCATGTTTTTCTTGCTAACTTAAATTGTGGAAAATGTTCTGCCTATTTCCTGGACCGTAATTAATTTGGTTTTTACATAAGTAGTGTCGGCTTGATAAAACTTTTGAGTCTAAAATTTCTTTTAGACTCAAAAATGACCTACCAGATTAGTACAGAAAAAAAATAATTGTTCATTCATACTAGTGCATAAGAACTCCAGTTATTCGAACTCATGCCGTGGAACTCCAGCTATTATTAGGACCAGACTCAAATCGATTAAAGGAATATCCAAAAAAGAGATAATTAGCGAAAAAAAAAAGGCTATTTCTTAGAAAAAATAACGAACTTTTCTTATAAGATGCTATTTTTACTAAAACAGTGCTTTTTATACGTTGTATACTTCCATACTATAGTAAAACACCACCGTGATCATACCGATCAAAGTCAGCTAATTCACTTTTCTTTATTCATTTTTATTCGGAATAATTTTGTTTCTGGCTTTCTTTCGGTACTTTCTCCTCAAAACGATCCTGATAGCTGCAGTGCGGATAATTGAAGTTTTTCTGACCATTAAACATCCCGAATATGTAAAAAAAATATCGTGACTTTAATCAAATACAGTATTTATTTTAATTATAAAATCTCAACACCCGGGTAAATACTTCAACATACCAAACCGACCATTTAAGAAAGGAAAAAAAAAAAAAAAAAGTGAAAGAAATCCAAAAAATTGGCAGACTTTAAAAACATTTAAAGGAACACATTTCAATTCATCCGAGCATTTAGAGAACGATGCTCTTAAATGGTAAAAAGAGTGGAGGAATTAAATTGAGAGTTGTGCGAGGGAGAGGGGAGGGTTAAAATTCATGCTGGCGAGTTCCGACGTAATAAAAAACAAATACATAGAAGAAAGAAGGTAAGATTAGAACGGGGCAAAAAAACAACGAATGCGAGCCCGTAAAGCGATATGGTAGTCATGACGAATGGGAACCGTGTGTGCATGTGTGCGAAATTTCTTTTTCTTTTTCTGATTATTTTTTTTTCTCAAAGTCCGCATATTCACAGAGAAAAGCAAAGCGTTCGGTTGAGCGGTAGGAAAACAAAAGGCGATTCTTAAGTAGAAAATTTCATTACTTTATAGAACTGTCAGAGGAGCTAAGCTTGAGCAAATACAGAAGATGTGCCTTGAATACAAACGAACGTAATTAATATTGATTAACGTATTTCTTGCACTCCGTACCACATTTTCAAGCTTCGTTGGAGTTTGGGGGCGGAGGAGGGGAAGTAGTCTAGCGGTGGGGAGGTCGAGATCATGAAAATGAGTTAAGAAAAACAGAAATAATCAGATGACAAAAGCAGGGTGAATGAGAAGTAAAGAGGTGATTCAATGGAGAAGTGGTTTAGAGAACATTTCAATTCAAAAAAGGGTGGAAGATCTATCTGGACACAAATAAAATCCAGAGAGAAGAATTTTCCCAATCTCCATAAAAAAAAAAAAAAACTATACATTAAATACTTTAGTATTAAACGCGCAAAAGATGCCAACGTGAAAATGTAATTCTATTTAATGAATAAAGTATCAAAATTAAAATTCAATTTGGTCCACTTAATAAATAGATATTTGATTCTTAACTGTTGTTGTGCTTAAAAAATTCCTTATTTATTATTACTTTTTAAAAGTAGTTAGCAACCGCTCTGTTTAAAAGATTCTGAATGTATAAAAAGTTATTATTGGATTATCCTAGTAAGACCTGTAAAAGAATCGGGGTTAAAATATAACATAAATATAGGTTTTTGAATATTTCAAGATAAAAATAGTCCTTTAAATATATATATATTACGAAAATTCAATAAATATTTCAATGTCATCAAAATCAGCACTAGATATATGAGCTATATTAATGAAATTTTTAATTGACATAGAATACTTTATATTTTTTTTGCTAGATTCTCTCTATATATATTTCATGGAGAAAAAAAAAAAAAAAGAGGAAAATCAAATACCAATTCTTCACATTAAATCCTTTTTATATGTTATTTTATACTACTTCATATCATATCTCAAAAATATTAGTTAAAAAATTTTCAGATTAATTTTATTTCTGTGAAGTAAAAATTTGGCTGATTGAATTTAAATATTCAGAGTCCAGCACTGGAATGATCTGAACATAAGATATCAAGAAATCTATTTTCAGAGAAAAATGGTTCATAATATTCTTTTTTTATGGTCTAGAGCGTAAGACTATTTTTTTTGTTGCCACTAATAATCAAAATTATTCATAAATTATTCTTCAAAGTTCGAATGCAAAAATATTTGGAAAAATACCTGGACAAAAATTTCTTTCCTTATAAATTTTAAACATAGCAATGAATATGGATAAAATTTTCCTTATCCTACATTTCATAAACATTTTCATGTAGAAATAAATAAAAAAAAAGAAAGAAAGAAATAGGTAACATTTTAGGAAGGCGAAGCAGGGGAAAAAAAATTCTTCTGCAGTAAAGTTTCGGAAACATTTTATGCCTCGTAACTGAATAATTAACTTAAAAACGAAAATTAATTTATCTGCTTAACAAGATTAGAGAAAAACTGCCGATGTTAATCGAATTAATCTAATTCTGTTTTATGATTAACGCTTCATCTGTAAGAACTGGAACTCGATTTCTTAAATTCCCCATGCAATTCTTTTGATCCATTTTAAATTTATACATCCATGTTTTATACCATAGTTTGAGATAGAGAAAAAAAATTATTATTATATGAATAAATTGATTAAAATGATCGGATCATTTTGTTTATATTTGTAAGTATAAATTCTAATTATTTTTTTACGAATTTTTGATTTTACCCGGAATTGATATTAATAATAAATTATTATGCAACATTTATTTTGAGTTTCATGGAACTAATTCTTACAAATATGTTGATTTAAAAGAAGGGGTGAAAATTTTGTATACTATGTACAGAAGAAGTAGAAGAAAGAAAACAAATTAGAAATTCTCATTACCATTTAGAATTAGAAACAATAGGATTTCAGGAATAATTAATTGAAATAAAGTTGCGTTTGTACGTGCTGTTAGTTTTAGAAAGAAATGAACAATATTAGATAAATAATGAAAGAAAATTTTTAAAAATCGTTTGCTATTAACATTTTAATTCTCTTTGGGTATTCTTAGTGTATGTAAAATATTCTGATAATGCGGATGACTATGCATTGCTCAAAACTTACCAAACAATAAATGAATAAAAAAAAACTTTTTCATGATAATTCTAATCGTTTAAAATTTCTCGTTTATTTTGTTAATAAATCATGTTTGAAGGTTCTGAGATTTGAGAAAAACATTTTATTTGCACCTGAGTTTTAAAGTTCTTTGGCCATTTCTATCATGTAACTACATGCAATTTTTAAAAAAGAATCCAAGCGTTTATTCTTAATGTGCACAATCAGAAAAGGGGCTTTTACCAGAAAAATTCAGTGGAAGAATTTTTGAGTAAAATCTAATAGGCTAAAGTGAAAAGTATATTTCTCAGAAAAGAATTTACACCATTAGTCAAAAATTGTATGACAGATTTAACTTTTATTTGATTTTTTAGCAAACATTTTTAAAAAAACTTACTACGTTTTATCTGACTATGTTAGAATATCAGCTAAAAGACTATTTTAATGCATTCAAAATTATCGTTTGCATCAACTTATTCTAAAAACTTGGTGAAATGAATTGAAATACATTGCCGCGAAGTAAAACGCTTTGCTTAAAGTTTGTCAAAAAAAAATATATATATAGTAATTTTTATTATGTTAGAATGTCTGTTAAAAGAATAGTTTTAACGTATTCAAAAATATCTTTTGCATCAACTTATTCTAAAAATTAATGAAGTGATTTGAAATACATTGCCACAAAGTGAAATGCTTTCTTGAAGTTTTTCAAAAAAAAATCTTTAGCAATTTTTAATTAGTAACAAATAAAAATACATGCCTCTAGGTTCTTTATATCACTACACCACTACTCCACAAACGTCATAACATCCGAAAAAGAGACAAAAGACGAAACGGAGTGGTATTTACGGAAAGAAATTAGACGCGGCGTATTAAAAAATAAGAAAAAAAAAATCCTTCTCGTGTATTTTTTGGTTTTTGAATTTGAGTAAGTAAGTGCAAGCCAGAAGAAGAGAAGAAAAGAAATAAAAAACATAAAGTACATATCTGTTTATAAAAAGGTAAGAACAAAGAGAACAAACGAAAAAAAAAAAAAATCCCCCGCTAAATGATTGTGAACTGAATTAGCGGAGGTTTTGGTTTCACAGGTGAACAAAGCTTGCAGTTGTCAGATACGATTGTAATTATTCATCCGGGAGTAGACTGGAAGGTTCTTGTTTTAAGTGGGAAGCGCTGGTACGAGCCCGCGCACTTTCTGCTTGCTTCTTAACATTCGGAATTATGATCTATGACGACGCCAGCTGGTTTCGTTTGCATGCTTGTTTGGATTTGGAGGGAGACTCGTATTAATTAATAAAATGCTCAAGAAAAATTATGATCCTTTTTTGGTGGAAGTGCTTTCGTGAAAGTTTGTTCTGTCTGTTGCATTCCCCAGAATGGAATAGATTGATTTCTTGGGGACGGAAATTAATTTAATCCAAATAGGATTGTTTTTTGTGAATGATAATGTGAAAAGTAAGTGATAGGTTGCAAATTAATGATTTGGTTTCTTTCAACGTGGAATGCGTTTTTGAAATATAATAATCATGTAGAAATGTCGGTTGCTATATTTATAACTAGAACGAGAGGAATTTATTTTATGCATGTTTTTTTTTTTTTTTTTTCCTAATTGTTGAAATATGCAGATTGTACTTTTAGAGCATTCATTAGTTTGTCAAGCAGACGCATTAAGTAGCAATTTATTATTTATTTTTCTTTTTCCGTTGCTTGTTGTTTCATTTCTTTTTATTTTTTTTCCAAGAGATTTAAATTAATCTTGGAATTTGGGAATCAGAATTTGATTTTGTATAATATGAAATTATTATGTTAACATTGTAAAAGCCTGCATATTCTAAATATATTTTTTTTTGTGTGTATTCTTCTCAAAATTCTATATATTTATAATTTATCGTTAAATTAATCATTTTAATGAATGTTAAGTGGAACTTCGATGCTTATTGAACACAAATAAATTCTATTTAAAATTAATAATTTCGAATCGATTCTAATTCAGGCTTTTGATAATTTCTTTGAATTTACCACGCACATTCAGATTGTCAATAAGGCATTTTATTTAGTATAAATTTAACATATTCTATCCCAATTTTGGAATTTTAGATGGCATATCATATCGAATATTGCAAATCAATGAGTGATCACAGTTATCATCGAAACTAATTTTAACATGTTTCACATGGAAATATGACATGAGACATTAAAAAGTGAACTCCTTGCTAAACTTAGTGTATTAAGTAATTGGGCTTTAAGAAAAAGTTGAAAATGTTTTCCAAGCACTGCACTCGCTGTAGTGCAGTGAGACAAATGTGAAATTATTAATTATAGTTGTCCTTTTTAATTAATTTGCTACTTGAGTGAAACTCGGAAAACAGATTATGGTAACCAGTCACAAATAAATGCCAAACTCTTAATTAATTTGATTTGCTACATCTGCGTCTTGTTTTGAAGATAATCGAGGGCTGTTTTGGGATGAAACAATTTTTAAACCGCTGTCAGATGATGAGACATTTCAATTTGTATATATTGTTCAAACTTTTATGTATTGCCAACTTAAAAATATTTGATGGCGGCTTTAAGATTATCCAGGCTGTCCATATTCATGACTCCTCAAGGATTAAATCCGGTCTGGAATCTAAAATCTTCCAATAAAGAAACCAATCTGTATAACTAGACTTTAGACCAAAATTTTTGCTGAACTATCATTTTATTAGGAATACAGATGTTTGCCTCTCTGCTATGTATTTCAGGTGTTTTAAATTTTAAACCGCAATCAGATTATAAGTCATTCCAACTGGTATATATTGTTCAAACTGTTATGTATTGCCAACATAAAAATATTTGATGGCAGATTTAAGATTAGCCAGAACGGTCCATAAACATAACACATTAAAGATGAAATCGAATTTTGAATTTAAACTCCTCCAATAAATAAACCAAACTGTATAACTAGTCTCCCATGGCCAAAGACTAAAATTTTTACTGAACTATCATTTTGTTAAGAATACAGATGTTAGTTTCACTGCTATGTACTTCAGATGCTTCATGACAAAATCTAGCAAGTAAAAGAATAGTAAGGGACTGATTAGTTAGAGTCAAGATAAAACTGTGTAAAGAAATAGTAGGGACTGATTAGTTAAAGATTAAACTGTATAAAAGAATAGCACAGACTGATTAAATTAGAGTCAAGATAGAACTGTGTAAAAGAATAGTAGGGAATGATTAGTTAAAAGTCAAGATAAAACTGTTTTCTTCGTAGCACAAATGGATTGTAATAACGCTTAGGCCGATTAATTTATTCAACGACCTCAGAAAGGTGAAAGAATTTCTTGGTTTTAACAGTAAAATAATTGGACATTTGCTTGCCTCCAGGAAATATGCAATAAAAATTGATAATATCCGTTACTGTAATAAGTTCATTTCTTGGTCATTGAAAGGCGAAATCTTCTCGGAATCATCATTAATGTGTCGGACAGAGCGAGCTACTGACTTCTCTCGGCTTAGCCCAAATTCCGATTAAAAACCCAATTCGTAAGAACCGGAAATAGAGTGCGTCTGTTTCCGGTAACAGATGGGAAGAATTTTCGGCTAAATTATCTGTTTACGCAACAAACCCCGCGTCACGTGACGAAAACCACGAGGCACTTGTATCGCTCACTCATCGAGAGATCGTGACGTCATAAATTAGTTGCGGTTGCTGATTAGTAGAGGGATGTTGGAGTACGAATGTATAATTGTTTGGAAAACGATGACAAATAGATTTACAGAGGAGCATTCCAGAATAGCAGAAGAAGCATCATGAAAAATGTGGAACGTTTCCTTCTTTCCATTATTTGTTCCGTCATTCTAGTTTATATTTTTGGCCATTTCTTGCCTTGAAGTAGCCAGGTTTTTAATATTGATTTTTGAGCACTCCTTCATAGGCAAATGTCTTATTCTCATGTACCTCTTGAGAAAATTTTAATTCAAGAATTCTGGTTTTCAATTTGAAAGATAAATACAAACATAATTATTTCTCTTTTTCTGTTCCTAAGGAATCGATTATCGGTATATCCTTCTTTTTAAGCATCACAGACAATAAACTTTGAAAATTTGAATCATATGATTCAGAAATCTAGGATACATTATCAATCCGAATTATCAAATGCGTATTGTCTATATTTTCATTCCAATGTACTGTTTTTGCATTCTTCACTTTTCAAGAACTATGTGCAACAAAATAGTTTAATAATGTATCCTTTAATTAATATCTACCTCTGTTGTTGTTGTTTCTTATGGCACTTGCCTATGGACAAGCCCGCTATTACGAAGACAGCGATTTAAGCCGATAGGGTGCGTCTCTTGTTTTAGTAGCACTAATTAGGGCCGAGAGTACGGCTTTGTCACTCAAGCATCACTTATTCGCTTGCACAACCTCTTTTTACAGGAGGGCACATTTACACATCTCACAGATAGAACAGAGGAAGAACAACCATGCCCGAGCCGGGACTCGAACCCAGGACGCCTAGATCACGGGGAAGACACGCTAAATGCCTGTTTTAACCATATTTAAAATTTGGAAGGCAGTAATTCTATTGAAGTATATTTTTATATCATGAAACGATTAATTTTTTTGTCAATAAATTTCAATTCATTTTGCTTGTGTATATAACAATGTAGGAATACAGCGTTTAGCGTTTAGACACGCTAGCCACGCCCTATGCCAGGACGCCGGCTATCTACATCTAAAAAAATCTGTTATCAAATTAATGTATTGTTTAGGTGAATTCCCATAAATTTTAAATTGAACTGAGTGTCGCAGCAGTCCAAAGATAAATTTTAACCTGTAGTGGAATGAAGATCATTATGATCTGTGCACTGGAAGCAAGAGGACCCATGTTTTCGAGAACATTCTTTAATGATCACATTTCACACAAAACAAACACGAAGGTATAACATTAATGCGTGCATCTCTTTAACAGAACAGCATATCATCTCCCTATAATTACAATCGCAATGCACTATGGGATGCGTACGTAATCAGGCATTGGTATCTATTATCCAAAAGAAAAGATAGAATAATACAACTGCTACAACCTTACGATACAGTGAAATAAAATAATATAACATATTTATAATTTTTATGTCATTTAGAATCAACATTGCGCGTGAATATCATACTCTTAAGGTTGGAGTTCCATACTCGTTGGAGTTTCCGTACTCGTTATTTCATTGGTGTTTTCGCCCTCGTTATTTCTCGTTTATTTGTTATTTCATGGAAACATTGAGATATTGATTAAAGTATCATCCTCGTCATTTATGTATGATTCAAATGGGCTATTCTCTTCCGAGGGTGCTGAAAAATTACATCATGGACTTTTTGATTTTTTCACTGATGTTTTTTTTTTTTTCTGCATGAAATTTTAACATTTTATATTTCGATACAGTATTTTTTATTAGTATAGTTTGTTTGAAACGTTAGTTTTTTTTCTACCATTGAAGTATTCTGTTATTCTTGAAAATAATCCTTTTTTATTGTTATTTTTCTATCAAACTTTTTTTGGCACTATATATCTCGCTCTCTACTTTGTGCCATAAAACTCCACCATATTGCACAAATGCAATATCCTATTTCAGTAGTCTTGACATAACATCAAGATATAAAATTGGTGTAGCATTTAGATATGTCTGAATGCGATTTTCTTTCTAGACATTATCACTTCTATAAAAATAAAATCAAGCATCTTAATTGGATTTGAAAAAAATTCCCTGAATTAATTATGTATCATTTTACTAATTATCCATTATCTATGAATTTTCATAGTTTCATAACGTAATAACGTAATTTTTATCTAAATACATACACGCACCCCCCTTCCCCCCTCACACACACAGAGTACGTGTAAAATTAGGTAAACTGTGTTTTTTTCTGCAGAGTATTGTAAGAATTTGCTGTCATTTAATATAAAACAATACTCTGATTAGTAAAAATGATTGATTAAGAAAAAATTTGAATACTATCTTCGATATTATTGCAGCAAGTTTGAGCCAAGAAGACAATTGGTGAGAAATGCATCGTAGCTTTGCTTCTAAGAAAATGAAGCAAAAAGAGGATGAAGAAGCTAATTTGCGGTTTTTAACCCTAGAACGCATGACTTTTTATTTTGTTACAAAACAAATTTGTGTGTTTTCAATAGCAGTGTATAATTTTGAAAAAAAAAAATTGTTAAAATAAATTTTTTAATTTTTTTTGTGAAATAAAAAAAAAATTAATGTTCCATTTGGCTAAATTATGAAGTAAGCAATATCCTTATGATACAAATCACATTATAACTATATATTTATACTATATTTTATAAGGGACTTATAAAAATAAAAGTCCCTTTTCACCGATATATTTTTTTACAATGCAAAAAGAAAGTTAGTATTTTTATGATGGAACTATTCATACAACAGTCTTATTGCTATATTTCCAAATTTCTAGTTTAAATCTAATTCTAGTACCGTTACTGCGATATATAAGTCTTTTCTACTAATGTTTATCAAAAAACATTTAAGAAAGGATTTCCAAGCACTCATTGTTGCCCTTTGGAACAATCATGTGAAGCTTATAAATGGAAATAAAAACCATGGCTAAATGAGGCACTGTAGATTTAATAGTAAAAAAAAAGGGGGGGGGGGAGGGTAAAATAAGAAGAAAAAAATAGAGGGTTTCCCGTTCTTGGGAGATACGCTGCAACCAAAATTAAGAATTACTATTGCAGAGTTTAACGCAGCTAAAATTACCTTTATTCTATCCTGATAGGCGTGGGATATCCAAGCAATTGAGCTAAGAATTTATAAGCTCGAATTTCAGTTGATAAGAAATAATTTTATGAAAGCTGTTAAAATAAATTAAATATATGCGTATACACTCACATATGTGTGTATGTGTATTGATTGGAAGACGTTACCAAGAGGAAGTTGCTAATTTTACATTAATTAAATTTATTAGGTGCTTGCATGTATTTTAAGCAGTGACATCTATTGGTAAACATGCGAAGTATCTATATAAACGACAATGGGTTTCGATTTTACTGATTTACTATTACTTTATTGTTATCATTTTGAAAGTTTACCATTTAGTATTATTGAGTTATTCAGTGTTTAAAGACCCCAATCATGGAACGCTCCAAATTACATTTCCGGCACACATAGTGATGCCGCTCCGTCACATCCCAATTGTCGGTTTTGGTTTCAACGGTTTAAGAGTGGGGATTTCGATGTCAATGACAAAAAACGGCCTGGGGAACTACAAAAAATTAGAAGACAATCAATTGAAAGACTTATTGAACGAAAATGGGAAAAAGTCGTAGAAAATGTTGGAATCGTATTTTGATTGATATATATTGTACCAATTTTTCTCAGTAAATGTCTTTTTAAAGTGAAAAATGATCAAAATACATGTAAGCTTCTAATACTATTTTCTAAATGTGCGATAATAATATTAAAGAAATTAATATATTATTAATTGACTTATTAAAATATCTACACGGTTTCATGCGTGCTTAGTGAAATAGCATATGGGGTGTATAATACATTGAAAATAACTTGTTGTAAATATTGAAGAGCTGCAGATGCTGACTTTCCAGGTGTTCTGCTTAAGTTGCCTTCAAACAACAGAAACCGCCAACAAAGGACGTAAAGGTAAATAAATAATTGTAGTTTGCAACAAACGTGAAATTACCTGGCTATGTTCATACAGGGGGAGGTGACGAAAGATCGATAGCACTATTTATTTTTTCTTGTTCTTTTGTTACATTTTTGTTTTTCTTTTTTCCCCACCCCTACTGAGAGGGTAGGATCTTCCCCCTCTTAGTCGGGTGGTAAAATCTCGAGTTGGGGTGACGAGCACTGATGTAGGTAATGCGATGGTCAATTTTCAGATACAAATCGGCGCACAGCAGAGAAATTAAGTTATATGCATTGTTTTTCACAAATCTACTTTAAAGACGGGTGTTATTCGCAATTTTAAGATTAAAACTTATTAAATTGAATATGATAGTAAAAATATAAGTATTTAGCACTTAAATGTTTTAGAATATAATAAGAATCGAGTGTAAAATAAAACATCTTCAATGCTTGCTTAATTCACATTTTAAAATTATATAAATGGTGTTATTTAGCCTTTTAGCATTAGTTTGATAAATGAATTCATGAAGATTTCTTATGTTTTTACACAGTTCTAAAATGAAATGATATTGAATTTTTCAAATTTTTTTAAAAGGAAAATGTTTAATGACTATGGTTCAAATAGCGTATATATCACTATATTTTTTTTCTTTCCATATTTACGTATCAAGAGTGATTTTAATAATTTTTATATTTTATAAATTGTACTTAATATAATTTACAAATCTAATATACCAGCATTGGTAATCTTTTATATTAAAAATGATTATTTTTATATTAAAAATTATAAATTTCTCAATAATAATGAATTTCGTCGTGGTTATCAATATGTTAAAAGGATAGAAATAAATTAACTCAATTTTCCTTGACAATCAATATTTTATGGAGTTTTTTTCAATTAAAGTATTTTAGATAAAACAATAATTGTTTATGAAACTAGCACCATTTTTGAAGTTCAAATAAGCAAGAATTAAAATTGGAAATGATTATCCTTCATCTTCTTATTTATATTTTAGATATACGTCTGATTTGCATTAGAACTTTTCTACAATTTTTTAAACAAAAATTGTATATATTTAGATTTGTAAATTTGAAACAAATTAATAGGTTTTTCTGGATCATGTCTTGAAAAATCATGTTATTTATCTTCGAAATATCACTAGCCAAAAATAATTAATATTAACGTAATTAACGTAATCTAAAAAAAAAAATAAAGATTTAGAAACCTTTAAAAATATCAATTAGTTAAATAAAACTCGCTTATACTTAAAAAAAAAAAAAATTTTTTTTAGTTTTTTCATTGTATAAGTAGTAGGGGCTAATTTAAAAACGTCACATCTTCTAAATGAGAAAGTTGTGCTATAAAATTTGTCTGTGCTGTGAGATATTGACATAAAATTTCATATAAGTGTGAGATGACGATGGAGTAACACTCCTTTCATGTAAATGATCAAATGACTTGTCTTCTATACTTTGAATAGAAAGAAAACGAAATATTCAGATTAGTGAAATTTCTTGTGTATGTTCAGCAGCCGCATGAGCTTCTAAGCATGTGCCACAGTACATATCTATCTAGAATCTTCTGTAGCATGTGAACTCAGTTCTAGACTATTAATTTAAGTTCTTTTTCTAAATATGTATGACATGTGAAGTGGAAACTGTGCATTTTCTGATAGAATGATTGACTTGGAATGCTGTCTAATTTCTTGAATGATACTATGATATTTCTCGAAGTTCTGTCCACTGATGAATTATGATTGAAGTTTCATTTTAACTGTTCAATCAGTTTATGTTTGCGATTTTAAGAAGAAATTTTAAATCAATCATATATATAAAAAATTATATCTGATTGTAATATACCTGTTTTTGTAAATTGTAAATCTAATATAACTGTTTAAATTGGTAATTATATCCAATAAGTTTCTTCTGCATTCAGTTTTATTCAATAAATGCTATTTTTAATTTCCATTAAAATTAATTAAGATTTTAAGAAAAGTTGATTTTTAATATCTTTCCAAGACCTGCTTAGGTCATACTTAAAAAATATAAGGGATTTTCTCACATTAAGTATTCATTAAAATAACACATTGCAACAGTGACATGATGTTTGAGTTTCAAAATAAACAATATTATTACTAAATTAAAAAAAAAACTGTAAAATAAAAAAAATAGAGATTTTGATGCTGGTAACTTTGATAAATATTTTTTATTTAATTTTTATCAAAGTCAATTGATATTCTTTATTCAGGAATCAATTAAATAATACTATTGTAGATAGATAAACGAGTCTGTTATATAAAATAGTTTCTAAAATAACACATTGCAACAATGACATAGCGTTTAAATTTCAACATAAATACTATTATTAATAAATTCTGACAAATTATAAACTAAAAAACAGGAAGTCGGATAGATTAAATGGAAAAATCGCAATTTATTGTTTAATTTTGCAGATAACCAGATTATTTAACAGACATTCACAGGAAATTGATTCTTGATTTAAAAATAAATTCATTGCTATTTTGGTAGGATCAGTGGACAGAATTTGTAGTATTATTTGCATGAGTATATTTTTAATTTATTTTGAATTTCTGTTGTGTTTTTCTTATAAATAACTTTTTATGATTTTGTTGTGTTTTTTGCCTGCTGCTTAACTGATCTGCCGCTTTTGGTTTTCTTTCTCTTTTCCACTTTAGGCGATGTTTTAGTGCTGGCAGAGATCTCCCTCATCATGACTTGGCAGCCACTTCATCCATATACGGCCCCATCGACAAGTAGGTCCTTCCTATTTCATCATCAGTAATATTTTCAGTCAAGGAATGAATTCGCGAGAACTGTTTTATCCTTAAATAATACAGAAATTAAATGACTTCCTTCCTAAATTTCATTCATAATTTAGCCTTTCTTCATGAATTTCGCTGAATTTCTTTTTAAATTTCGGTGTTTTCAGACTATAGATATCAGTTATAAATCAAGAAACTAACATTTTAAGCGAATTAATATTTGACAGTGAGTAGAATTTGATATAAAAAGGATAAGCATAGTCATATCAGACATTAAATTTAAAGCGTCAAATGATGAAATTGATTTTTAAAGTGAATCGACAGACAGGAGAATTTGATATTCGAAGTATCGCTACAAGCAGTTTAAACGTTTAGATATAAGAAATAAACCATGAATTAAACTTTCTAAGTGAGTTGATATTTGGTTATGCGTAGATCTTGAGATCAAACGAATCAAAATAATCAATCCATGCATTAGAAATGACAGGTAAACCAACCAATTTAACTGATTTTAACCAACTGATTTTTGACAATATGTAAAATTGGCGATCATAAAAATCATTATAGTCCATTCAGGCATTAAATATAAAGCAATAAATAATGAAATTGACTTTATAAGCAAATTGATATTTGACATCGAATAGAATTTGTATCAGAAATATCATCTCAATCAATTTAAATGTTTAAATATCAGAGATGCAATGTTTATCTGTAAGATTTATTTTTAAATTTCGATATTTCCAGAGAGAAATTTTGATGCTGATATCAGAGATAAACCAAGAAACTAACTTCTTTAGTGAAATGATATTTAACAATAAGTAGAATTTCATATGAAAAGAATCATCATATCATCATATACATATTAGAACATTACATTTAAAGCGACAAATGATGAAATTAACTTTTTAGCGAATTGATATTTGACAGTGAGTAGAATTTAATATTCAAAGTATCACCAAAATCAGTTTAAATGTTAGATATAAGAGATAAACCATGAAATACACTTTCTAAGCCAATTGATATTTGGTTATGCTTAGAACTTGAAATCAAAAGAATAAAAATAATCAGTTCAGACATTAACATAAGAGATAAACCAAGAAACTTTTTTAGCGTATTGATGCTTGCCAATATATAAAACCTGAGATCATACGAATCACCATAGTCAATTCAGACATTAGATATAAGGCAATAAATGAAGAAAGTGACTTTTTAACCAAATTGATGATTGACAATGTATAGAATTTGATATTTAAAATTATCACTAACATCAATTTAAACATTTAGATAGATATAAGAGAAGTTACATAAAACTAGCTTTTAAAGCAAACTGACATTTTATAGAGAGTTAAAACTTTAAAGAATTGAAATATTTAGTGAGTACATCTTGTGAAAATATTCTTTCTTTAAAGTATGTTACTTATTACTTCGGTAAGGGGAATGCAAAATTCATAGAAAAATAGAGTAAATAAAAATATTCAAAAAAATTGTAAACAAATTTTTAATTTTCAAAAATATTTGATTTATGCTGAATAAAAAGTAATTTAAATTTTAATAATCTTGAAAAAGAAAATTTTTAATTATGTGAATAGTAACATTTTTTAATTTCAATTTTAATTTTCCATCCAAGAAACAGTGAAATAGTTAATGAACAGTAATAATAATTATGGTCAGTAATAAAAATAATGAACTTTTAAACTATCGCTAAAATAGTTTAAAAGCAGATAAAGTACCTATTGAGAGATTAATTGTTTATTTGATTTAATTTTTTTATTATTGTCTTTTATACATTTGTATTTATAAAAAGTATTTAAAAACTTTATATTATTTAGGATTTTTTTTTTTGCATTGCCTTAATAATGTTAATTTGTACATTAATGCGAATACTGATGTTTTACGATGAAAATGCGAGAGTGAAAAATTTTACATTACATTTCGAAAGTTTATTTCCCATACACGATGAAAATAATATTTGACTTATATATAATCAAGATTTGATATGTGATGTAGCTGCAGCAGGTAATATTAATTAGCTGGATTAATATAAATAAAAGCAAAAATAGTAATATGCAAAAAATACTGAAAAATTTCAAATAAATTTTTTTAAAAATGATCTATTTTCATAACTTCCAGTTAAAAGGATGTAAACTGGCATCGAGTAATTTTGCATTATTCGAAGTAAAATTATTTTAGAGAAACTTTTGTTGTATTTAAAATATCAGTGTTCTTTTAATAGAACAAATAATGGTTTTTATTTGATTTCTGAAATGCAAATAAGTTTAGATTTTTTTAAACATATTTTTCATCTCACAGTGATTTTTCAAATTGTATATAAACATATTGTTAGTAAATTTCATTTTGGTATTTATAAACTTTTTTACTTTACTATATTATAAAACTCTACTTACAATTGAAAAGAGTTATGAATTTTCTTATGCAATCTATTTTTATGAGAAATAAAAATTTTGTAGTATTTAGATCATTAAAAGTAAACAATAATATTTAAATTGTACTCTTGAAAGATATTGAATTTTTGTGTTTAATATGAACATTAAATTTTACTTATAAAACTCTCTATTGGTTGTTTTTTCAATTTTAGACAAACAAAATAAAAGAAATTTTAATTTTAAATAAGATTTTTTTCTGTTTTATATTAAGTCTGTATCAATAACCGAAAAAAAAAACAATGGTTATGTTTAAAATTTCATTATTTTAACAAACTGTACTAACTAAATTGCTTGGTTATAATTCTGCTAGAAAACTATTTAAATCTGACAAATGACATAATTTTGGAAAACAGTTGGTAGCATGTTGTTTTCGTTTTATTCATTACATTTAGCCATTTATCAGTGTAAGAGTTCGAATTTAACTTAATGCAGGCATTTTTTAAAGACATATTTAATGGTGTTAAGAATTTGACACATTTTAATTGTACTATTATGAGATTTTAAGAAGGAATTCAATTGTATATTTATTTCCTAATATTTATACTTTTAAGTAATTGAAACTGAAGCTGAACTGAAATAAAAATCAATGCAGACGATTTAAAAACAAAATTTTTTTTGAAGATATGTTTATCACTAATAAGAAAACGACTTTTACGAAACGAACTTTTATAGAATTCAGAGCAATTTATTTGAAAGGCGAATTCAGCAATATATTAGTTTTTAAATAATTCTATGAGAAAGTGATTGCCCTGAAATAAAACAAAAACACGGACAAAAAAAAAAAAAAGGAAAGACGATAAGAAACGTCATCTTAAACATTTTCTTTTGATCTTTTTGCTAATTCTGCTTTTTGAATGGGTGTGGCTGTTGCTGGATCAAACAAAATCTAAAAGCTTAAGCCATTTCCTCTGCAAAAGCAAAACAAACGTCAGGCGAGATAAAAATAACAACAGAAAAAAATTACAAATTTTGCAAAAAGATTTTTAAAAGGGAGGGAAAAAAATAAACAAATCCGCGAAAAATACCAAAAACTGCTTCTACCTAAGAAAAGCCTGAGCTGACAGTATGTCAGTATTAGCGCAAAAATTTAATCCCTTAATATTTTTCTTTAAGTTCTTTTAGCATGATTATTGGCATGTGAGCATTGAGCTGTTTTTAATAGATTTTTTTTTTTCCTCCTATGCGAAGCAACTTAATTCTTTACCACACCCCGTATTGTAATTGCGCTTTACTTTTGGTATTTAACCATCTACAACCCCTCCCCTCATGGTGAAAAAATTTCTCCCCCCTTTTCATTCATACACGTATACATGCATGCATGTACACTAACACACTAATAACGCCGTCCTCTTCATTTCACTTCTCTTTGTTTTGAGACTTGAATGATAATTCGTTCTTATATCGTTTCAAACATACTTCAGAGGCACCATAAACCGGTAGAAGTTGAAATTAATTAATTATTTTTTCCTTATTTGTTTAATATCTTCATGTCCCTCTATTCAACCCCTCTGCCATATTTTTTTCTCCCTGTCTCATCATTCCCCCACACATGCTTTGCGGGTTCTTTTGTGTTAGCGGAAAGCTGTTTTCGGTGGGTACTACTTAAGTACGTTAGAAAAATACCTTTCGTTCAAACGCACGCGGATAAATATACAGATATCTATAGACATAGTGTGATGAAAGAAAAATCGTAGATGACGGGGGGAGGGGAAAAAATAAACAAATAATTCCAGACGTTTTAATTAATTCCAATAGACAAGTTCGATTCCTGGTCTTTTGCGAAGAGGCTGGCTTTATGTGAGGGAAAAAAAGTGAGGGGGAAAAAACGCAAGAGAAAAAAAACACATTGAACTTGAGGATGCTGCATACAATAATCTGCTACCGCAGGATGTCAAAAACAAAGAAATATAATTAATTGGCATATCTCTGTCGATGATTTTGTTTGTTAGGTTCATCTCCAATTCTTTTTTTTTCTCCCGAACCATCGACGGTTGTTTTTTGTTGCATACTTCTCAACTCATTGAGTTTTCTTTTTGTTTTGCTGCTGAGTATTTCTCCCCTCGGGTTTCAAAAACATTTTTTTTTTAACCCGTCAATTTATATTGAGGTATTTTCTATCCAGCTTGCTGTTTGAAACTGCAAATTCACTTGCTTTGTATTTCTATTTTTCAAAGAATGTTCGCCGGAAATATCAACATAAAAATGGTGATAAAAACAACGTTAACACAAAACAAAAAAAGAAAAAGAAACTGCCTTGGAAGAATTTGATAAAAGAAATAAATTGCAATTTATTAACGTAAGAAGGATAGAAAACCCTATGAAAAGAATTTTACAGGAGAAAAGGCAATTGTTCTAATTCAAAGAATTTCGCTTTTATTATTTAGAAAATTCAGATTGAAACCTACTTTAGATTTAATAAAAGAAACTTGCTTTAGATTTGACTCTAAAATATTTGTTTCAAATTTTCAATTCATTGTATCCTATAATTTCACGAGAATATATTCTATGGTCAGATATCTAAAATAACTCTAATTAAAATTATTATTAAAGTGAAATTTATGGATATTTGCTATTCTTACGATTTTGTTGAAGAATTATTTTTTGAAATTTCACTTACGCTTTCTTCCATTTTACTAAGACGCAAAATATTATACTGAGTTTTTAAAAGTTCGAGACAACATATTTTTCATTCCATTCTTTCAATTATAGCAAAGTCTTATAAGTCAAGGTTTTCAAGTCTAATATCTGAATCTGAAATATTTGCTTCATAATTTAATTGATTAGATGCTATAGCTTCTTAAAATCATCTTTTACGATCGTATTTTTAAAAAATTTTTACATATGCATGTATTTTAAATTGGAATTCTTTAATAATTTCCTGGAATTCCTTAAGAAAAGTTTTGCTGAACATTCCGTTTTTGCATCTCTTAATTTGTTTACGCAACAAATTAATAGTTTTTAAAATTGAAAAGTAACATATTTGTAATGACTGCAAGGTTATAGAGTTTCTGGTGGTTAAAGTCCAGGGACTTCATAAAATTTATTCTCTCTCATTTGTATTAATTTTGGATAAAAAGCAGTTTTAAAAAACTATTATTTATTGGCCCAAAAGTGCAGGTTTTTGAAAAATATGCTTATCTATTTAATTCCTACTAATTCTTTAAGAAATTTTTTGTTGGGCATTGCATTTTCAGCCAGAAATTACACTTAAGACATGAATTAATAAAGGCAGTTTTTGAAATTCACACTCAACATATTTGTTAGACCGTTTATATTTCAATCAGAATTAGATCTTGGAAGTTGAAGACCCAGGAATTCCAGGATGCCGTCAAAATCGTCCTCATTGTGTATTTCTTGGGATAAAAAGAAGTTATAGAAAAATGTTATTTATTAGCAAATAAAGCATAAATTTCGGGAGATCTGTGTTATTATTGTAATCATAAGATTAAGAAAACATTATGTGGCGTTCCTAGTTTAATTTTGCATAGAAAAATAAGACATCATTATACAGGGTAATTCAAAATAAAATGTAGCGATTACAAATGGTTATAACTATCTAATTAAAAAGAATTTATCGATAAGATTAACACATAATGTAGACGGAACTTCAAAATTTTGTATACATACGTCATAGATGTTTTATGCGACTTCCCTTGGTCACACGGACAATATCTAGACAGTCCTATATATAGACAATATAGACAATATCTAGTCCATTTCACGCCATACATTCTAAAGCATGTCTGCAGTCACCGACGTAAGCACTTGTATATTCATAAAGAAAATTTCACTTACAATTTTGTTGTTGTTACTTATGACACTTGCCTCGGACAAGCCCGCTGTTCGAAGACAGCCAATTACCTAGGGGCCTCTTGTTTTTATCTCAGAGCCAACTAGGGCCAAGAGTACGACTTAACTACACACACGTCACAGCCCTTTTTACGGGGCTTACTTCATTCTCGCATTTCATTCACTCATCCACAGATCGTAATTTAGACCTGAATCAGAGAACGATCACCCCTGATCCAGTACCCCCAGTGGTATTACTCTCGACATGGAGGACTTTGTGACCACGACAGATTTATATGCGCGTCAGCCACCAAGCACGCGAGGAATCTTAGGCCTCACTTACAATTTTGGTTAAATATATTAAGAAATCTCGCTTTAAGATTTCTTATTTTCAATTATCCTTGAAATTGAAATTTGTCCTTGCTAATATATATGTGCTTAGAGAAAAAACTAAATTAATATATTTTCTTTTTAAGTGTAAAAAATTAAATTTGGTTTTTACTTACTTGAAATCTTAGTTTATGAGATTATATTTTTCTTTGAAGCCTCATGAAATCTAGTTAAAAATAAAGAGTAGCCATATGTCTAAAAATAGGGGGGGGGGATATTTCGGAAATGCAATTTTACAAAGTTTTGCTGCGCATTTTACTTCTGATATGTAGGTCATTTGTAATTTTAATTATGGTAATGTGATTATTTTTTTACTTTTTTGTATACGGAGTATAAAGAAAGTATAGTAATAGTGTGAACTGCTGCGAATTCGAGAGTTTATTGAATCTCAATGTTTTAGCCTTCACTGATTTCGAAAAATTAATTTTTAGAAAATGTCCATCTGTCAGTCTGTGACAAAGATAACTCGAAAAGGCTTTGAGCTAGACCGAATACCTAAATACTGAAGTTTAGTATATGATCTTAACACCAAATTTGCAAATTTGTATCAAATGTGAAGCAAAATTAGTTCAGACGAAATATATTTGTCCGTCTGTTTGAATATAAGTTAACTTGATAGCTGCAGAACGAAAACAGTTAGATGGATAAAATGCGGTATACACTTTTAACATCTATAATGTAGACACTTCTCAAAATTTGAGCCAAATACAATGAGAGGTTGACCATTTGTCAGTCTGTAATTTCAGAAACATATAAACGCTCAAAAGTGAATCGAGTTAAATATATTACAATTGGTATGGGATTTTGTGACTACAAGTATAGTATTTTAACACATTTTTTATTCCAATCGTTTGGGAAAAAAAAAAAAAAAACGCATCTAAAACATAGTTTCGATTTTCGGAAGCTATTAACTGCATATCATTGCCTAATCGCCAAATAACTCGCCAAAGATGGCACCATAGAATCAGTAAAAATGTTAATTTCATGCCAAAGGTTAATATTGCATAACTGTTGTTCTCTAATTCCATTCAGGGTGTTCTCTGGTATAACACCTTTATTAGAAAGTATGCGAGAAAGTTTCGGAGGAGGTAGATTAATTTTAGGATTAGAAAAACGTCTAAAAATAAGAAACTTCCAGTTCAAAAATTATATCTTTTTACTAGCTCAGACTACATCTATTTATATTTGATAAATGGATTAATTATTTTAGATATTCATAGTTAGTCTTAATGACTTACTGTTATAAATGCTGACTAGAAAGTATGTAACGATCATTAAAGCTTCAATACCCTTTCTTCCCCGAGGTTTAATTTCATTCGAGGCCAACCTTAAGCTGTTCGTCAAACTAACATTAGCCAGAATGAACCCAGACTGTAAAGCCAGTCAATAAAGGAATACAAATGCGAAAAATAAATTAAATCGGATTCATATTCATTGCTACCTGATATGACGCCACCCTAAAGTTAAAAAAACAGGTGTTACTTGGAGCGTACCCGCTGGACCAATGAGAAGCGAGAAACGGCAGCTTTAGAACTCATCGATAATGACATGTAATTTCTATAATCGCTATAAATGCGATAATTTTAAAGACATGGTCATTTCGTTGTAATATTATATTCCGATCTTCAACCTATCGCAATCTTCGATAAGGAAAACTTTTTCTTAATACCATTTAATTCGCCTAGCGGAAAGTAGGCAGGGTTTGTCTTTCTAACGAGTCATATGTTGGTTTAAGGGGCGATGTATAAAGCTTCACGAAGTTATTTTATGATCGCTTTGACTTTATTCTACAGTCAATAGTTTCAAAAAGCATAAACTTAAAAAAATGTGTTCGCTGAGATGAAGCAATAATTCGATGTAATGTAGTTTCGCAAAATGTAATTTATATAGTGGACATTTTTAATACCAGCATTCGAAGTATCGCAAAAGATATAATACTAAGCAGTTATTTTTAATCGAACGAGAAAGAAATTGTATTTCAAACAAAAGCAGTTACAGTGAATTCCAAGATTATCATTATTAAATATTAACTTTATTTGAAATTTATCTTAAACTTTCGATTGAACGAACATTGACTTAACGAACTTCGAAATTAGGTTTGATGAAATTCATCGTTGAGCACTAAACTGTACTAAATGAAATGCACACTTGTGAGATGCATTCGTTTCTAATATATTGTATAGGTATTATACTAGATACATTACATTCAATAAATAGAATTAAATAAAGTAATTGTAATAACTGTAATTTCAACTGGAATATTTTATTTTAATTATTTTTCGTAATATATCTCAAGATATTATCGGCAATCGTTCGCTCTGTTTTTGTATCAATGATTTTCTGTATTTTATAAATCTAGTAGTTAATAAATTATAGAGCTATATAGGAATATATTTAAAATTATTTATTTATTAAACATCATAATAGCTGTATAAGCTCATTTGAATCGTTTAAGACGTCCTGAAGTAAAGCCTTTAAAATCATACTTTGCTTTATACAAAAGCCCAAAAATTGTGAAGTTGTTGGAATACAATATGAAATTTGTAATAATAAATTCTTAAAATTATTGAAAAGCGAAATACAAGAATATTAAACAATTGTGCAATCGGACTTCATTATCATGAGTCAATCAAACAGTATTTTCACATATAACGTCTGAGCTGAATGACGTCTGACCTTATAAAGTCCTTTTCGCTTCAAAGTAATTGTGTTTTATTTGCAAAGCTAATGAATAATTAAGTATTTAACTTATAGTAAAACATATTTTTTCTAATATATACAATATGATGTGAAATATCACTTTCATAGTACCTATTTTTATTATAAGGATGAGATGGCATTTACTTAAACTTTTTTTTGAATATTTCATTATAAGAATCAAAATTGTGTTACTTTAAACCACCTGGCAGTGCAAACTTGTTTGTTTCTACCTGCTAGTGCGACATGAATCAATATTTGAATATAGTGAATTGTGGGATAACACTTATAAAGTGTAATGGAGATTATTTAATGTTAAAGATCAACATTGCTTGAACTGAATGCATTCATTCATTTGAACTGAATACATTCATTTATTTCATTGCAAAGGTGAAAAAATAACTCATCGCTTTTTAGCATTTTTACCTGTTCCCCTTAACCACAACTGCCCACGGTTGAAACCGCACAAGTAGTCCTATTACAGGGAGAGCTCACTCAAACATCCGTCAATCCAACTGTATTGCCATGTCACCTGTTGATATTCTCTCTCGTATAAATAACGACCTATTATCTATAAAAACATAAGAAGGGGGAACACAAATAAAAAAAATAATATGGATAGAAAGATCGAAAATTAGAAAGATAGAAAAAAATAAAGAAAAGAGCTTGCATTTGCTACTGGCGGATTTTTTCCCCTCCCGTTTTCCACATGGCTTCGATAATAGAGTATTTTTCTCCCAATGTCATTTCCCAGACCTAATTTTTGATTGATTTCTGCTGTTATTCAGATTTCTATTCCTAAATTATAGCTCTCAGAAGCGACGGGACCATTTAAATTCCTCCAGTGAATGAGTTTCTGAGGTGAGGCATTGAAACTCCTTTTATTGCGGTTGTTTCTTTTTTTTTTCCCTACAGTTTTTATATCTAGGTACCCTCCTACCCCCTACTTTTTATCGGTTATATCGGCGGACGAAATTCCCATGAATTCGTACGCCATTCTTGTGATCGTTAGTTGGGAAAAAATCAAGCATGCTTCTGCATTCAAATAACAAAAGGTGCGGCTTTAAGAGGTGCAGTTTAGTTAATACTTATCGTTAAAGCAATTAGTAGTAATTGCAGTGCACAGTGTTATTATGAAGCACGAGAGAACAGATGCGTTTTCCAGTATATACTGCAGTTTTTACTCTTCGTGAAACGACTTAATTTTTTGTTCAGGTGTTTAATGCGAAATTTAATAGAGCTATATGCATATAGATAACTGTTATAGCGTTACAAATTTGAATCAAAATCGAAAATTTTCAAATAGGTTTGACAAAAACAGTTGGTGGTTTCCTTTAAATTTTTACTAATTTAAATATCGATATTTCTTAACACATTAAGGTCCGCTCACGAGTTTTCTCGTGTTTCGCTTCTATCTGTTACGGATCGTTCACGAATTTTCTCGTGTTTCGCTTCTATCTGTTACGGATCGCTCACGAATTTTCTCGTGTTGCGCTTCCCGTCTGTTTTCCATTTCCATTCACTTGTTAATTGGGAATTAACTTTTGTTCTACTAGTTTCGCAGCAGTTAGGTCCCACCATTACATCACTGGTATAAGAGTAGTCGTCCAGGGGTCTCTCTGATTCTTGATTGTATTAGCCAGGATCAGACTACTCTTACTCGCTTTCTCAGTGGGCATCTTAGAGCAATAATATATTCTGAGGGTTCTAAGCGCTTTGAAGTCTTTCTCAAGTGTATTAAGGAATATGCTTCATCTGATCTCATTCTTATTTGTCTGGGCCTCTCCTCGTAGGATCTTATAGGATATAGGACAATCCATTGTTAGTTTTGGACTTTTTCAGGGTGCACAATTTTATAGACTTGATTTAGACTGTTCTTGGGGATGTGCAACAAATAACAATAGTTAGGTGAATATAAATACTTCTCCATACCCGGAAAGCTGAATAAAATATAGTATTTGCTGCCTTTTGTAGACGTAGAATTCTTTGGGAAAATCACGCACCCATTTAATTTACAAGGTATCGTATTTACAATGAGATTAAAAAACTCATTGTAATTGGGAAGCTCATCTGGACTCGGCTGCAATTTTTCAGTGCTTCTGACACGTCTCTACATTTATACAGTTATGTTTGGTGTTTAAGAAATCATATTAGTTCAGCACTTTATTAATGAAAGTTCAGTGCTCTAATATTAATCATAGCCGGTATTTAAGAATCAAATAACAGAAAAATGATAATGCATTTTTATGTTAATCTCAATCGTACAATTTTCTATTCGTATTTTAAACGAAACTCTTTTACTTCGTTAGAATCTCTGTATTAGTGTTATTTAACTTTTAATTAAAAAAAAAATATGTTCCGAAATTTTGTGTTAAAAATATTTTAAAACAAAATGTTTGGCTTCCATGAATTTTCAAATAACTCGTTATCTTTGAGTCAAATAAAAGGTCTATTTTCTTTCTGCTTTTTTTTAAATATATATATATAATATATGTATATTTATATTGTTTAAATTGTTATGTGTCAGCGATTTTTTTAAAAATAAACTCATCTTTGTCTCTTTACTTTCCTTAATCCTTCTGAAATTATCGCTGAAATATTGAATTTTCTGGATGTATTTTAAATTATTATCTTCCGAATGCCATACTTTCTGAATTTCTAGGAATATTTTGATTTTACAGATTTTCATCCATTATATGTGATTAGATAAGTATTGATTGAGTTAATAAAATATATTTATTTAAGGAAAAATTCACTATATTTTAAAAACAGTTCACTATATTCCTTTAAGCTGTAAATTCTTTTTAATTATTCCTCTGGAGCAAATTTTTAAACATAAATATCAGTTTATTAGAAAAAGTATTATCAATAAGGCTTCAAGCATGATTCGAAGTTCCTGTAATATTGCATGTGTTGTGAATTATAAGGCATTTAAAAACAACAGAATAAAATAGAACATTATAGTTAGTAGACTAAATCAATAAATTTACATAAAAATTAAAAATTTTTTTTTCATAATAGAAATAATAAAAGGAAACAATAATTACTATGATTAATGATGTGCTCTTCAATTTCAGATAGAAAAACATTTTTCGTATAAAATACTATGTAACACTTATTCGTTTTTACTGCTTTGCTCAGTAATCACGAATTTAAGTATTTTGCGACCCTGATAATGTAAATTATGAAACCCCAACTCCCTCCTTTTTAATAAATTAGACAATTTAGTTTTATGTTACAACAAAATTTTATCTTAATAAACATGTTAATTGTTTATTTTAATTTAAATTGTTTTTTAATGTCTTTGTGAAAATGTATACTTTTTATTTATACCTTATTAGTTACGTGAAAAACGTATGCATTTATTATTTGGTTTTTATTTGTGTTTTTCAGTGTAACTAATGGCTGCATGACATTAACATTTGTACACAATAATATTTAAGTACTTTTTTTTTGTTTATAATAGCTATAATAACTGTTTTAACATAATAAAACAGATAGATGTCTGATCAATTATATTTGGCGAAATGTGATTATTACACTTATTATTATACTTACTATCTTACTTATACTTAAATTATAAATTTATTTTATAATTCCTATAATTTATATTTTTTTACAAATTATACCTGGCTTAGTGACATTTTTTAACATGCGGCCTTCCTTTTTTTAATTACCCAGTATGTTACTCACGATATTTGAAGAATCACAGTAATATGCAAAATTTCAGATTTTTAAGCATCTATCCTTGAAATTTTGACTTTTGTAGGAACATCATAGTTATTTTTTTTCAATGAATATCCATTTTTTGAAAATTGTCCAAACTTGCCCTTTGCAACTAGAATGAGAAATACTCGATTCAATTGATAAGAAGATCATATCCTTACCCAACATTGCAGAGACACAGAGAAGCAGCTGGCGCCCAGTTTGACGCATCTATGACACGGCTCGGATGCTACTGTAATAACACGAAAAAAAAGGAGGTTTCCGCGTCTCTATACAAACGCAAACGAATGCGCATTCATCCTCAGTTACCCTTATTTCCAAAAACTTCCAACACAGCATAATGCACCGAATGCTCACAAAGGAAATATACAACACAGCGACAAAAATCCACCCGATAGAGAACCAGGCATATACAAAAAAAGGAGGAGAAAAAAAGTTATATTTCCGAAGCAGCTAGAAGATGCAGAGGAAGGTTTGACATTTTAGGGATGACCGATGAAGACGGATGACCCGCTGTCGGTCCTTCTGGGTCCTTTGGGGGTGCCCCTAACTGGGAAGAAGCATTGGCCCGATTCGGCAGACACTTTTCCTGCTCACTCGTCAGTCACCCAAGAAGTTCTCTGGCGATTTGTTCTGCAGTGACACTCAGACAAGTTGTGGCATCAGTGCATGTAGAATCATGGACAGATGTCGTGGGACCTTCGGGAAATCTTTTGTTCAATGGGCCACGGACATTTTAACCATTTTTTTGTGTGGAGGCAGGGGGAAAGGAAAGAGTTCCGACTGTCTCTTTTGTATCATCGGTAAGTGGGGCGAGGAAGAAGTGAATGGGTTTTGTCAGATTGTGCCATGATACGTTTTCATAAATATGCGAGTTTGGATACTTTGGGTTGTGAAAGTGGAAACATTAGATATCAGTTCGTGTTTTTTGATCGATGGCTATGAAATACTTATTCTTAATCTTTTCTGTTTCCCTTTATCATTAGAATTGTAAAATAATTTGATATAGACGGAATCGTATATTGCAAATCTATCTAGTTTCTACATAAAATCAGTCAAATTTTCATGGCGATATTAACAGCCATATTCGACAATACGGCATATGTTATATTAAAAATTCACTGCTACTTGTTTTTTATGCTTTGTTTTCAAGATGAAGTGGTTTCACTTTTGTGAACTAAAATAACAGCAGTTCAGCAGTTTTGCTTCAGAATTTTTCGGTACTTACGTATTAGAATTCTTAGCATTTCTAACAATTATCCTAACTAAGGCATGTTATATTAGCTTCAAAAAAGAGAATCTTTCGTTCATAAAGCGTTTCAAATGATGTTATTACCTTTATGATAATATATGATTTAAAGGTAATTATGATATTATTACCTTAAAGTATTCTGAACTAGGATTTCTTATTTTTTTTCCTTCATTCTTAATTTTTTATGTAATTTTTTTTTATTTCAAAATTTTAAAACAAGAAAATTAATTTCTTTTTTTCTGTAAAAGAATTTCAACAACAAAAAATCATGGATATTCAAAAATAAATAAATAAACCCTCCGTTAAAATAGTAATTTTCGACAATATTTAATTAAATGTTGTAAATGAAAAGGCTTTTCATTTCATTTGCCTTTCAATATAGAAATTTAATCATTGAATGGTCTTTCATTTTTTCATAATAAAAATATGCAAAAATGTTAGGTATAATAAAAATGTATTATCTAGTTTCAACTGAATCTTTAATCATAATTCGAAAGAAATTTAAAATCTTCATGCAAAGTGCATATAGGAATATTTTTTTAGTAGGTTGCACAAAACAGCACACTTATAATTTCAAGAAAATCGAAGATTGATATAGTCGATATATTGTGATTCAAATATGTTACCATTTATTTTTCCTATCTTCATCAATTAACTAATGATATGGATGTTTGAATCAACTGTTTTAGTTCAGGTTTTTTTTTAAATGTGGTATTCTAGTTTTCCATGAATGAAAATGTAATATAACATCACGAATTTTATTGGTACAAATTCCCAAAATTTAATTTGATCTAACCAAAACCTTCTTTGTTTTTTTCTCTATAATAAAAACTGAAATTATTAGCTTAAACTTGCATTAAATGTAAAAATGATTCTGCGCTTTTTGTCTTTTTTGAATCAGTGCTCTATGTATACACTCTTTATAGGCTTTTATTATTCTTTAACGGGTTAATAACAAATAAATGATTTATTTACTTTAAGGATTTGTTCTTGGGTCTTCATAGCACTGAAATGTTGTATGCATTAAAATCTATTATGAATAATTAGGAAGTATGAATTAGCTATATTAACCCTTTGCATTTGGAAAAGTAATTCTATGCATAATTATTGAACTAATGCAAATACTTTTTTTTTTTTGCTCCGAAAAAAAAAGACATTGTTTTAAGTTGAATATTGTTTGTTTAAGTTAATTATTGTTTTAAATTGAATTCTCCCGTTTAATTAATTTACAACTTCTTATTACTCTGTAGGTAACAATCATAAGCTTTTTAACAATCATAAATAAATAAATAAAACGTAGAAGTGATGCACCGTCTAGAATGGGGTAGGTGAGTGTCACCATCCGAGTGCAAAGGGTTAAAGTCACAAAATTTTAATGAGTTGAAAAATAATTTTTTTAAAGTAAATAAATGTTTTGAAAATGCGAAAAAAAGTTTTAAATTTTTAATAAGGATGATACCGAATAATTAGTTCATTCAATTTGATTTTTTATTATTGTCTGTAGCTTTAAAGTTTTAAGTCTTGCGATATTACAAATACATGTATAATAATTATTTATATGAGAAGACACAGAATCGTTTTATGTGAATGAATCTATCATTTCGAAAATTAATCGAAATCGTTTTATATGAATTAGATTTGACAGTGTTTTTTTAGATATCTATTTTATCAAAAATTGTGCAAAATTTTTGGATTAAATTCTTGACATTTGGTTAAGTGTATCTGCTTTAACTGAAAGGGTGAAAAAAAATAACTGAAAAAAGTTTGAATTTTTCGCATTTTTCCTTATTTATGTTTGTTTAGAATCAAATATAACAAATAGTAGTTGAATATTTTTTATGTATTAAATGTGTTGGTAGCATAGAAATTATTAACTCTTTTTATGACATATATAAAAATTAAGACATATGCATAAAATTTTAGTTACGTTCTTAAAAACAATGAATAAATAGGCTATTTCTTGTGTTTATATTGTTAACATTATTTCCCGGAAGCTTAAGGTGAAGCATTTCTTTGAAGCTAAAAATAAATTTTGCGCGAATCTGCGGAAACCTTGATGCTAGTTTCTCCCGTTTTCAAGGCTGTAGTGTTGAAAAATGTAAATAATAAATCATGCTATTCTTTGATTGGTTCATAAATAATTAGCGCAAAAATTGTTACTTGACAGATATTATAATTTTTCCAACCACTTCGAAAATTAGGAATACAACTGATGTAATTTTTAAACCTTAAAATAATTTGGTACTCATTTCTATTTGGGAAAAATATCGATTTTAAATATAGAATGCGTAAAAGCTTATAAAGTTCACAAAAGCTTATTCAAAATATTCTAAAAATAACCAGAAGTTTTTCATTAAAATGGAGTTTATTAAATATAGACTAATAAAATAATTAATATGTTATTTAAAGTGAATGATTAATGTTCTTTTATTAGAGAAAAAAATACTTATTTTACTAAATGTCCCGAAGATAATTTTTAATAACAGTGTGTGAGAGTTATGTGAAAGTATGAAGTTAGTAACTAATATTAATTGTTTGTTGCGAAGTAATTTTTGGATAAATATTTTAAATTAAGATTCAGTAAAAATTTTGGGATTTCTAGAATTTGGGAATTCTAGAAATTGGAATTTTTCAAATTCCAATTTCTAGAATTGGAAAAGTTTCCCATATTTTTCTACTTTCAACGCCAAAGAAACAAAAGTGTAATAATAGTATTTTCATACTTTTGTATATAGACGCATTCAAGGGATATAAAAATTTCAAGAAATGTGCACTTCACCACTCTAAATTTCCTAGATCCCGAAATTTCCTTGTTCAGTGTATAAATTAAAATACTTTAAATGCGTTTTACTAATGTTGAACTGTGTTTTCTAATATGTGTCTACTGTCTTTGCTCAATCACTGAATTATCTTTTATCATTTTGTAAGTTTCGTAACAAAAAATGTAAAATAAAAAAAATTGCTCACTGCGTCTTATCTATCATTGCTCGTGACAGAAGTTGCTTATATCGTGATGCTGTTTTTTGCACTGACTTAATCTTAACACCATTAGTTAAACAAAATCTTTTTAGATTTGGAACAAACAAAACATTTGAAAGAAAAACGAAGGGGAATTTTCCACTAATTTCTGGAAAACAAACAAAAAAAACTTTTATTATTATGTTCTTGAGCGAAATTCCGATACAAGCTCTCAAGAACGACAGAATCTCTCTTCACCGACAAGAGGCGCTGTCTCCGCGCCGGATGTCTGCGGCTCTCCCACGGCTAAGGGAATCAGACATCCGCGTGGAAAGAATGGCCTTCAGTAATGGAAATACGTTTTCTCAAACGAACACGTACGATTCGCAGAGGGTTATGTGATGCGAAAATCGTGACTGACTTCTCATTTTTTTTATCATTATTATTCTTAATTTTCTTCCTTTTATATTTAGTCGTAGGGAAGGTTACAGTTCAGGTGGAGTCGGGGGCACGCGATCACGTGACGACCACGTCGTTGACCAATGGGATACAGCAATTCGAAGGCGTATTCACTTAACGGCATTTTCTATGAAAATTAACCGCCAACGATCTACTTATTCAGTGAAATTACTCGGATTAAATGGAAACGTGTGATATACAGTTTGTCAACGAACCTCAAGTCAAATATGAATAGTGTTTCGGTACACAAATACGTGCTCATTATATTGTGTTTCGCCATTAATTTTTGTATGAATATATATTGGATTGGTCAGTTTCTCTGAAATGTTCTGTCGTATGACTAATTTTTGATAATTTTTATGAAACTTAATGTATCATTATATAATTAAAGGCGATTTATTTTTCTTATAACATTGCTTATTGCTCATTTTGATTGTTATTAAAAGCAGTTTTTTTTCTGCATTTGAGGCACGTATGTAAATATTTAGTATAGACTTCAGAGATAATAGTTTTTTTAACATAAATTGACTATTGAAAGTCTTAGAAGAATTTATTTAAAATTTCCTGTTATGTATTCCTCCTATATTCTCAATATACAATTTTTGTAAAATTTTTAATTATTTAGAAAGTTTTCTATGTCATTAAATAATTTTAGTATGAATAATAATATTAAATATTGCCTACTAATTGATGTTTTTTTTTTATCATGAAGTTAAATATTTCGCATCAAAAAAGTTACATAGATGATATTTTCAAGCTTATTTTGAAATAAGCGCATCTTAAAAAAAAACCACGCCTTTATTTTCCTTTCCTTTTGCCAAAAACTTCGTTACTTACAAATTTTCAATCGTACTTTCGACTTCGTATGCTTTTTGTGATTATTTAAGAAATTTAGGTATGTTTTTGTAAGATTAAAAATGTATATGAATAAAATTCTGAAACTGAAATTGGATTAGAGGAGGGACAGTAATTTGTTTCTAACTGAAATGGCTGAACTAGGACAGGATTACTAAAGTTCTAGGCCTAAAGTTGTGACGATCCCTAAACTATTGTCTTGGGGTCCACAATCTCTTGGGATTTTTTTTAGTATTTGGAAAGCTGTTTAATTAGGTGCTTTCATTTAATTTTGAAAGACCATACAATCGAACTTATTCGAATTAAAATGAAGTATTATTTGAATTAATTTTGGAACATTATTCTTGTAATATTCGCAATGAATTACCACTTCGAAATCTTATGTTATTTTATAATTAAAAAAAATATATGAGAGTTTCAAGGTTATTTGGTCAAGGTAGATAAAATAGTTTATCTGATATGCAATAAATACTTTTAATATGATTTTGAATGGAAGGCAATATGATGTAATCTAACCCCGAAAATTTTCAAATTGGGAAGAGTTGTTCATATTATTGCATAGCCAATCAAAAATCTGAAATATTGCAGTAATATTATGTAATGTGACCACAAGAACTTCCAAGTTTCAAAGAATTTGTAATATTATGCTATCTATATGAAGATCTTTACAATACCGTAATAATATAAAATAATTCAGTCACAAGAATTGTACGTGTAAAGATTTCTTTATAACATTATTCTGCATATTGTATAGGGTTTTTTTTTCAATAGTATGCTGACTATTTATAAAAATATACGAAACGTTGAGGTAAAAATTGCTATTACTGTTACTGAGAAATATAATGAATGCGCTTTACATTTTTAGTTAAAGCTTTGTCGAATAAGTAAAATCTCGTGGCAAAAATAAATCCCACAATAATTATTCAAGGTTAATAATTAGAGAGAATGGATAAAACATTTTTTTTTTTTTTTTTGCAAACGATTCACTAAGTGAACCTATTATTTCAATCTGTGATGTGAATTTATAATAAAATATATTAACTGTTTGGATAGTAAGATTTGAAATGTGTATGGTTTAAATAAAATACTTAATAATAAGTAGTCCTAAAAATAGTGGTTTTACATTTTATAAACGATAATTTGATGAATGTGGGAGGTTTTCTCCTTTTGAAACGCACTTTTTAACTTAGATTACAGATAATTTTACTGGCTTTTTAAATACATTTATTTATTTTTTTTTGCGAAAATTGCAGAAAATAATTATCAAATACTTTCCCATATTAAATGCATCAAATAATTAAACGTGGATTATTTTTAACTGCATGATGTTTTGAATTTTGTGTTTTTAAAAACAATGCATTCCTTTTCCGAGTTGTACAGAAACTATGCTTTAACAGAGCATGAATATTTGATTGCTATAATCGAATTGACTGATTAAATAGTAAATATATGAAAAAATATGGTACATTTCCTAAATAATTTTCATGTAATCACCGTAGAAATCTAGAGGAAATAATTTAATCAATTCGTTGTATGAAAAATTGAATGAGATACAGAAATACAGTCTAACCCTAAGTATCCCCTATCAGTTGCACAAGTATTTCTTAGCAATATGAGAGTCTGATAAAAAATATAAGTTAGTAGCAATACATCAATAGGTTATAACAATACTGAGCAAAATTATTTAAGAAAGAGGTGAAATAGTGAGGTTTGGAAATATGAGGATAGAGTTTTTTTTTTGTTTTGTTTTTTGTCCGGGATTATTTTACGTTGAAGTTTATACAAATTATTCGTTGTTAGAATCATTTCAATTCTTCCTCTTCCTGAATTGCGAAACTCACAGAAAAATGCATTAAGATTGTTCTTATAGAATAATTAAAAAGTGCATATCATGCATAAATAAAACAGCGCACATCGGCTCTGCTCCAATATTTGAAATTATTTGAAATACAACGCACTCTTTTGAATTTGGTGAGTATGGTCTCCATTAATTCTTTTATGTAAGTAGATACTTTGCAAATAGCAGAAAAATAATGATATTAACAATGATAACGTTTCAATATATGAGCATTTTTCATTTAAAAAATAAAACTGGGAAATAAAATGTCTGTTTTTTTTTAAAACATTACCTTTAAAAAAACCTTTTTCTTCACCTGAATCATTGTATCTGGTTCTGAGCTCAGCTAATAAATTAAAACTGCATGCCTGCAGTTTTGTGGAATGGATCGTCAGGTTGTCAGGTATCACTTTGGATCAATCTGTGTGGTAAATATTTTACACATTTTCTAAGAGTAATTATTAATATTGTGCAGAATTGTAACGCGGGTTCCATTAATATGATTATGCGGACAATATGCCTTTCGCATACTTTCCAAAAATGGAAATAAGCCATTTATTCTAAATAGTTAATAGATCAAGCTGAACAAAATCAAATTTTATTTTATTTCATTTTATTTTCATGCTTTATAATTTCTTTCTTGCTTATAGAAACATAAATATCTTTAAAAAAAACTTTATAAATTCTTTCTTAATTTTATTGGCTAAGATAAAAAAATACATCTTATTGAATGTTGAAAAAAAATCTTTTTTCTTCTTCGTTCTTTCTTAAAATAAAGAAAGGAAAGATCTGTTAAGTCTAAAAAATGATGTTAATGGCATTGATATATGAGTGTTAAAAATGAGTTGCTTCCAGTTTTAAAGTAGAAAGGAGCTCGAATTCACTTTTAACATTCTTTGAAAAAAAATCTCTATTTTTTTAAATTAGTTTTTATGACAAAAGATTACACTTAATTTGTATCGGTGCTCACTAAAATGCTCTAGAAATTTTCAAATGTCTCAAGAGAATAATTTGTATTAGCTATCATATATTAGTAAATTTGTATCGGTACTCACTAAAATGCTCTAGTAATTTTCAAATGTCTCAAGAGAATAATTCGTATTAGCTATTACATATTAGTAAATTTGCATCGGTACTCACTAAAATGCTCTAGTAATTTTCAAATGTCTCAAGAGAATAATTCGTATTAGCTATTACATATTAGTAAATTTGTATCGGTACTCACTAAAATGCTCTAGTAATTTTCAAATGTCTCAAGAGAATAATTCGTATTAGCTATTACATATTAGTAAATTTGTATCGGTACTCACTAAAATGCTCTAGTAATTTTCAAATGTCTCAAGAGAATAATTCGTATTAGCTATTACATATTAGTAAATTAAGAAGTGAATGAATAATTTGTAAATCATGGAGTAATTATTAAAATGGGATTGGAACTAAAAAGCAACTAAAGATACCCGAAATTCTGATATACTCCGAAATTTTAAAATTTATAACTTTAATTGAATGCGCTCAGAAATACATGAAAAAAGCTCTTAAGATGTATGGATTTTTATATACTCTGTTTAAAGAATAGATAAAGAAAAATAGTACCTTTCTGTTTTGGAATTGATCGATAGATCTCAAGAAACAATAAGAATTGCTGATGCAGATTTTATTACCGAAGAGTTTATTGGGAAAAATTAAAGTCTCATATAAGATATTATTGGCAGATCCATAGTTTAGAAATTATAAAATTTTGCTGTTTATAAACATCCTTCTTTTATTCTTTTTTATTACATAAAAATTGCACATTCTTTCTTAGTTTTGTATCAGCTATTAAAATGGCGAAAAATTTATTGGTAAATAACATTCAGTAAAAACTAGCAAAAACAGAAATTTGAATACAAAGAATAGGAGGAATGTTAAAATCCAATCTTCCTAATTGCAACGTTTATCAGTAGTTTTTAATTTACTTTATAAATCAGGGTAGTTTTACACATTTTGGCTATACTTGCAAGAATATTACATTTCAGTTCTTTAAAAACGTTATTAAATTTCTGTAAAAATTAATTTTTAAAATACAACTTTCTTTGCAGTGACTATACTGAAATAAGTACGCAATGTTTGATAGTTACTTTCAAAAATATCAAAAATAGCGCAATAGGACTGAATTTTTCTATTAACGAGATATAATAGTACATCATTTATGATCTATGCAAAAACGACGTCTGTCAATAATTTTTTATTTCTTTTATAAATCGCCAAAATTTTCCATTTCTGCTGGAGACTACTAGAATCCAAGTAATAAAGTATCCAATGTATGATCTTTGCTTTCAAAAATCTCATAAACCGAATACATAGTAAGGTGGCATTTTTCTACACATGAACTATAACAATACATCATCTGCTATCTATGCAAAAACGACGCTTGTCAATAATTTTTTTTCCTTTAAAAATCACGGCAATTTTCCACTTGTGCTGGAATCTAATAGAATTACATTTCAATATTTTAGATTTTATTTTGGTAAATCTAATTTCTATAATATAACTTTCACTATGTAGACTATTTTAAAATAAAATAGCAACGTATATATTTGCGTTCAAAAATCTCATAAACAGTGTTGTAGGGCGAAATTTTTCTACACACGAAATATAATAGAACATCATCCATCATCAACGCAAAAATGACATTTATCAATAATTTTTCATTTACTTTACAAATCACCACAATTTTCCACTTCTGCTGGAAAATATACTGGAATTACATTTCAATATTTTAAACCTTAATTATTATTTCGGTTAATCTAATTTCTGAAATAAAACTTTTACTATATAGACTAATTTAAGATAAATACGAAGCATATGACCTTTGCTTTCAAAACTTTCATACGCAGCATAGTAGGGCAACATTTTTTTTTTACAAACAAGATATAATAGTACATCAACCATGATCTATGCAAAAATGACGCTTGTCAATTATTTTTTATTTCCTTTACAAATCAGGCCAAGCTGGAAACTATTAGAATTAAATTTCAATATTTTAGAATTTATTTTATTATTTTAGTAAATCTAAATTGCAACTTTCGTTGTGTTGATTATATTGAGATAAGTACTACGCAACGTATGATCTTTGCGTTCAAAAAAATCTCATAAACTGCATATTAAGGCGACATTTCCTTACACACGAAATATAATAATACATCATCCATGATCTATGCAAAACCGGCGACGCATAAAACCACGACGTCTTGTTGATACCAACCTAACAAGAATTATTGCTCACAACAAAAGCAGGGCGCTTCTTTTGCAGTTTTTATAGGGGCCTGAACTTCCCTCAGATAAAAATCCGCGAAATGTAGTCGCCCATGCTACGCCCCAGGCTATAAGATATTAAGTTTCATTGTGAAGCAGACAAGCTTATAAATAATGCAGCTCTCATTGTATAGCATCTGATATCAGTGAACCGGCAGGTAATATGTGCCATGGTAATGTTATTACTAGTTGGATAGAGTTATACACATTTTTAACGGACGCGTTTTTCGATTTGTTGTGATTCACTTCCATTGTAAAAAATGCCATAAATCTTGCTATTATATGAGATGATGTTTTCATTTTCAATGAGTGCTATCTTTTAATGTGAGGTCGTCTCTCGAATGCAGATGGGATGGGGAAAGGGGAGAATGGATATCAGATCTTGAGGGGGGGGGAGGGTATCCTTAGCTTCCAGGGCATCTAAATTCGTTTTCCAAATTTTGCATATTTAGCGACAATAGCGCCTGCTGTTTCTTTCTGAGAAAAATATATTCTATTCAGTGTCTGTTTATGATAGAAAGGCATATAACTTTTATGTTAAATTCAATGTCAAAATATATATTTGCGATTGTGTATTTTTGAAATAGCTTTTTCCAATTTATACAGTCAGTTTTATTTTAATTGGAGCAATATATAATTATTCAAACTAATCCAAAAAAAAATGATTTGATATACTTTAAATCTTTACTAATAACAAAGAAGAGTATATGCATGTGTCAGTCTTCTAGAGATCGTTTGATCTAGGGCTCTAAATTTGTACAAATATATATCATAGGATAATAATTTACATTTCAGACCGATTTTTTTAAAAATTCGTATTTAGAATTTTAATGATTAAAAATTAAACGCTTTTTCCGTCACAGTTTCTGAAAATATTATTACACAAAAAATATTTTTACGCCATTTTAAAATTTAGAAAATAATATTTTTAAAGATATCAATTTATTTGTCGTGCAGTTCTAAAAGGACCGTTTTCCTTGTTCAGTCAAATATTTAATCGTGTGATTTTCGTATTCATCTGATTTAATAGTTTAATATTGAAAGCCATACATAGATCCTGTTCCTGCGTTCTTTATATAAAGAATAAGAAACTAAAGTAGCAACATCTCATAAGGTGACATAAAATAGAAGTTAGATTCCTCGGATCATTTCTATTATGATGTTATGAGATTTAATTCCTTAAGAAGGTTTTTGCACGATAAACAGAACAAGTCCAAGGCTATTAAAATAATACGACTCGTATATATAACAATTTTATACTTTCAAATACTCTGCAGAAGTTGTAAGAATTTGGAGGATTCAAACTTCTGTATTAAAGATTGCAAATTCTGTATTAAAGAAACTGAACCCAAGCAATATTTTTTGCGAATCATCTGGTCGCCAAAGGCGGCTAGTAATCTATAGAATCAGAAATGCATTAGTCTCCTTAATGTTTATCAGCTTACTAATTTGTAGGAGGCAAACTAGATTAAATTTGATTATATGTATAGCGTCAAAGATAAGTGGTACTACAATTATGCGATATTTTAAAAACATCCTCCTTTGTATTTCTCTGATTCGGTTAAAAATTGCAGTATTCAGTGCTCCAAAAGAGAAAAGTGGTGCAATAATCATGTGATATCTTTAAAGAAATTCTTATCCTTATGTTCATGATTGTCTGTCGCTATTAGTGCACTTGAAAAAAAATCATAAAGATATTTTAAATTAAAGGTCATGAACCGCTTCTAACTTATTTTTCGTCCAAAAAAAGCAACTGAAGACGCATGGGAGTTTTTGCTTTTAAATACCAAATATCTCACACTTTTAAAAATGATAATTTAACCTATGTCTAAACAAAAGGTCATATCCTATCATTAAGATCAATCGAAAATATTTTTAAAAACATCAGTTGCATTTTAGTTTTTGTAAAAGCCATCCACGTTTCTCGTACTTTGTACAACATAAGTCTGTCAGTATTCTAAATAGATACATTAGCAGAGATCGTTGATTTTAGTTTTTCTCCGTTCTTTCTGTCTTGTGAGAACAGAAGGACGTGGTCTGAATGTTTTGCTGTTCAGTTATCTAAGCAATTTTTTTTTCAGCTGGTATTGATGCCGGTTAGATAAGACGATGTTATCCGAGAAGCAAAACTTCGATAAATAGGCGGGTCTGCATGAGAAAAAAGTGTCCGTCAAAAATGCGGTAGATATCTTCCGCACAAAAAAAAAAAAAAAATCTCACTGTTATGACAAGCGGTGTAAATAACTGCTGGTAAAGGGTTACTTTTAATAGAATGTTCGGCATGTTGAATAAGAGTCTATTTTAGAAATCATTGTTACTTGCATAGGATTTGGCGGAGTTTTATTTATTCTTGTGAAAAAAAAAGTTAAAATATCTTTTTTAAAAATAAATTAAAAAAAGGAATACTTATTTTCATTTTTAAAAAATGCGAAATTTTAATTCATGCGAAAAAAGAAGTTATGTGTTAATTGTTAATCGGAAAAATGAATTTTTAAGTTTATTTGTAGCTAGTATTGTTAAATAAATCAAACTTTAAAATATTTCAGTACGTAAATGTATTTCTGAACTTACATTTGTTAGCAATAATAAGTTTTATAAGATTCTTTTTAGACACTTTTATCAGATTTTGATTGTCTTTATTCATTTTATGCAACGGCTTATTGACATTATTTTTCTTTGAAAATTACTTTTAACACTAATAAGTAAGTTTTTGAGTAGAAAATAGAAGATTTCTACACAAAAGCTTACAACAAACTTTTTCTTTCGAAAAAATTTGACATTCCATGAATGCTTTGGAATTAATTCCGATTTCTAAACACTTACAGTTAATCACAATCAAAGAATATGTAATAGAATGCATCAATCTATGTTGCCTATAATTCTTTAATTTCTTAATTACAAATTGTCAATCTTTATTATTATGGTCATTTATTTAAATTTTTAAAAATTACTTCTTATGTCTTTATTTCATTTGGATATGCCGGTAAACTATGTCTTAATTCCTCTTATATTTTAAAGCTGCTGGTATAGTGAACGATATTTAATGTGATGGCAGTTAATGCTATTATTTGCTTTATAATCAACATTTTCTGACCCTGAAAAGACGCATTCAAATGTACATTCTTTTAATGTGATCACCACATTGTATAATGCTATCATGAATTAAAAAGTCTTAGAATAACGTTCATGGAACTTTTTGCTTCACTTGTAAAGAAACGTATGAGGGTCATTTTCCTCATGGTATGTAGCTCATTTTTTTGTTTGTTTGTTTGGTCCAAGGTGATCTGAACTGGTTGAATACACAGCTACGCTGCCAAATTTGAAAATTTTTGGATAGTCATGGAACGTTTTTGTCTGTGATTGAATTATGAAAGCAAAGATAAAAGAAAAGAACCGATTTGAGTATTAAAGACGACGAAAATAAAATTCTGAATGGGCATGAAAATTTGTCTAAAGTTGATTAAAGCAATTCTGCGGTGTAATTGAGAATTTCCTAGATTTTTGCAAAATTTTGAAAAATCATGAACTTTTTGTGAACAAGAACAAGCAGTAAATGCTGACGATTCCGACGGGGATGAAGGTGTAGAAAATCCTTTCAGAATTATGCTAGCCCATACTAAGATCCAAGGACATATTCTCATCATCAATTTATCAATTTCTAAATATCTATAGTAGTTTTCAGAAATCAGAAAAAAACGTCAGTATACTGTTTAGCAACGTAATGTTGTTTTAGCAATCAAATTATTTACCATATATTGGTTTTTATTACTTTGAGGCAGTAATGTGTCATTAAATGACATTGAAACAAAAATTTGCATGTTTTATCGTTTCATGTTTCTGATGTAACAAATTTTTTTTGATAGCTTATCCCAAACCATAAAGGGGCATCTTTAATTGTTGATTAATTATTAGTTAATTAAATGAAAAATCAAATTAAATTATTTGCCTTTAATGAATTAAAATAATCTCTTTTTAAATAGATCTTAATTCCAAAAATATTTTTATATATCTTCGATAAAAAAAATAGAGCGTGTGATGGAATAATGTATAACAAAAAAAATCAGTAAAAAAAGATAAAAAGACATTTTAAACGCAAAACAGCCATTTTAGCTAATTACCTTTTGCAATCGTGCTGTATGTAGTTTTTAATTGCTGTAGATATTGATGAGAATTTCTAGTCTAGACGGCGAAAGTCTTAAATAAGTATAATTTGTCTACTGAAAAAAAGTTTGATAAAAAAAATATTTTGATTGGTGTATGCGTAAAAACAATAACTTAAGTACCTTTTTAAGCAAATCCCCAAAAGACTGACTGCTATAGGTTTATTTATTTTTTTTTGTATATAAAGGTAACGATTTATCGAAATTTTAAAAAACATACTCTGTTATAATAACATAACGCAATTTGAGAAAAATAATTTCAAAAATCTTACATGTGCAATATTATAGCTTTCCGAAAGTTAGTAATTTACTGACAACCATTTCTTAATGTATGATTAATAAAATTTCTTATATTCATTATAAAGTTTTTTCAAGTTTCTCTGCTTATTTGCTCCAAAAGTTTAAAATTATGTCTAAAAAAGAGGAGTGACTATCAAAAAGAGCTAAGTTATCGTGGTGACTTCATGTTTTTCAATATCTTTTTGATATTTGAATAACTTATTTCAATTTTGATCATATTTCAATCTTTTTATTCATAAATTTCATCGATTTCTGTCAGATTCATGAAGCATTATTCTATTTATTATTTCATATGTAATGATCTCAAATGTATGATAAAATTCAGCTTTTATCTTCGGGAACATTTTAGAAGTCAAATGAGGAATTTTATAAATGCCTTAGAAATATTACTTAGAAGAGTTGAGAATCTTAAATGACAAATTTTGTAATATGTTAACAAACAATTTTCAGAATGGAAAAGTCTATTATGCAGCATTATTCTATTTATTATTTCATATTTAATGTTCTACAGCATATGACAAAATGTAGAGTTTATTCTCGGGGGCATTTTGGAAGTCTTATGAGGAATTTTAAATGTCCCAGAAATATTACATAGAAAAGGACATTAAATGCTAAGTTTTGAAATATGTTAATTAACAATTTTATAAAGGCACAAGTTTGTTATGCAGCATTATTTTATTTATTATTTCGTGTATAACGATCTCGAGTATATGATAAAGACAAGCTTTTATCTTCGAGGACATTTTGGAAGTCATATGAAGTATTTTAAATGCCCTAGAAATATTACCTAGAAGAGTTGAGAACTTTAAATGACAAGTTTTGAAATATGTTAACAAACACTTTTAAAACGGTAGAAGTCTGTTATGCAGCATTATTATATTTATTATTTCATAAGTTACGTTCTCGAGTATATGATAAAACCCAGTTTATATCTTCGACAACATTTTGGAAGTCATATGAGGAATTTTAAATGCCTTAGAAACATTACCAAGAAGAACTGAGAGCCTTAAATGCCAAGTTTTGAAATATGTTAACAATCAGTTTTAAAAAGTCAAAAGTCTGTTATGATTGGTGATTGAATAATTTGCTTTCTCAAGCTGTTGCTACGAGGAGAGAAAACACTAAGTTCATAACCATTTGATGAAATCGTAAACATATTGACAGAAAACAGATGGGAAAAAGTTCTGTCCATCATTTCCACAAAGCATTTTTTTTTCGCATTGATTTTATTTTTGCTTTCTACGGTCGCCTGAGTTTATTATGTTTGCTCTTTATATTAGGATATGATAAGAGTGGTTAAACCTTTCCCAAAGTGCTCATCATTACAGCCTGTCGTTCGCTTATCATCAGTTTCGGGGGGTGCGACTGCTGTTCGCGTTTCAACTCTCTTATCCTTTGACCTCAATTTATCCTAATTTACGGGCGAGGAAGGTCGTAGGTTGAATCAGATTGTTTTTCCTCTGGTGAGAAAACGCTGGAGAAATAAATACTGTCCCTCGAGATATAAATAGGATTTTAAACGGGCATATGTTTCTTTCTGGTATTTATCGCTCAAGATATTTGGTTGTTTATACTGGACAGAGCAGATAGTCCGCGTGATTTGGTGGCAGCAGACCCCGGCATGTTATGATTCAATCGAATGTCAGATCCGCTTCCGTCTCCTCGATTAGGTGAAAACTGACATCGGAATGGACTCCAAGTATTTTAAGTGAGATGAACCAGAGATCTTTAGTTAGACTGGAGACAGGCCGTTTTTCATTTCTTTCTCAATATTACGTCCGTGGATATCTGATTTATGTATTGTTTAAATCAACAACCTCATGCTATGTCCTTTGTTTATCTTCTGCTAGTTATTTAATCATATTTAATAACGCTTAGAAATGCTTTCGTTGATATGTGAAGAAAGACATTGAATACTTGTCTCTCAAGAGCTTTCTGTGCAATTTCAATTCGTTTTTCTCTTTTTTCGTTTATCTTGAGTATATATTTTCAATTTAAGTACAAACAGCTAAAAATAACAGCTTTTCTTTATTTCCCATTCTGACTTAGAAAATGTTAAGACGCACAGTAATTCGCTAGAAGAAATATTTTTTAATATACATGCAGTATTTAACGGGGGGGGGGGATAGGTAAGAGAATAAAATATTAAAACATTGAAACATAAATATTGATAAATATGAAAATAAATAGGAATAATGACAGCTTTGGAACGTAATACTAATGGCATAGAATCACAATTGTATAAACAAGCAAATAAATTGTCTGTCTTATGATATGATTAAGGTAACAGTTTTCAAATTCATCTTTGTTTTCCCAAGAATTTTTCCTCGTAACATCAAAATTTTTCTGTCATGCAATTATATCAGAATTGTTTGATTAATGCATTAAAATAAGAAAATACAGTAAATGAATCGATTAGTATTACAGACTATGAAATTCGTGCAACCATGGATGAGTTTTTAGACCGTCTGAATCTAATAAACTATGTAGTTTTCTGTAGATATTAAATTGCGAAATATGTTTGAAATTTTGCAACTCTGCCATTTATTGAATGTTTATTATTGCAACTTGAACAATTTTCAAAGAAAAAAAATTAAACCAATTTGTATTAATTTATTTACTTGGAGATGGATTGAATGACTAATCTTGACTAGATAATCACAAACCAACTAATACAGTGATTTTAACACAGCGCAATTTGTAACATACATGGGAAAGGAATTTCTTTCACAATCCTTATTCTTCTACAGAAATATAAAGAACAGAACGCGTCTCATACCCCGTATTCGTAACCATTCTGGTCACAGAGTGGTAATGGTTGATGGGTATGTTACGGAAATTTTATTAAATACGAAAATATCTACAGTAGAAATATATACAGAATTTATAAATAAAAACATTATAGTAAAATGAAACCGTTTACATTAATTTTTTTTTTTCATTTTTCTTCATGGCTTGGCGATGATACATCCCCCCACCCCTATCTATGCTACTGAACACAGGAGCAGCATCCAAAGATACTATCCAACCAGTTTGTCATCTCTTGGTATCTCTTATATCATCCCTTATCCATTAGTGTCAAAACCGATTATTAATTTTTGATTTAGTAATGAAGTTATAACCTTTTATTACACTTTTATGCTAATTTTCATGAAAAATAGAGTAGATCATTTTACCAAAAAGGGTATCACATAACTGCAGAATTCAAGGTCAGTTGCTCAGAAATTAGCATTTGAATACAGCGTTTTTTAAACCCAAAAGATAAAAACTGGATTAATCTACAACTCACTAATGCAGTTAACAGTTTGAGCAAGTATTGGATAGTTCAAAAAGAATAGTATCGATAACTTTATTTTTCCAAATGGCCATGATTATTTCACAACTGAATAAAAGTTTCTTATTCATTTTTTCAACTACGCGAATGTTTCTTTCTGAAAATTCAATCCTTTTATCCTTTAAATCAATATTATTTTCCTGCAGTTAAATTCAGACATTTCCTTTATTTTTTCATTATTATTATCATTATTCTAGTTTGTCAAGCTAGATTAATGTTTTGAAATGGCTGATATAAGTTAATCTTTAGTCACAAAAGAAATATGTACTAAGGAGTCGACGAATTTTAATAACAAAAAAAATTGTAAAGACATTGTTTACATTGCACTTTATTTCTGCTTATAATTTTTGTGTAACGTTTGTTTGTGATTTTTTATTACGTTTTCTTTGTTTAAAAAACAATATACATTAGGGATTTCAAATTTGAAAATGAAAGATTGGATAAAAATAGCATTGGTAACTTACAAGTTGTTCTTTCCATTAAGAATCAATATCCATTTTTTGTTGTTGTCTCATAAACGGAAAGTTTAAAGAGTACTGCAGAAAAAGAAGTTGTATGGCATCGAGATTTTAATGAATTTTGAACCGCTCCAAGTCCGAAACAATTATTTTTCGAATTATATATCACGGTTTTTCAAGCTGGCTCTGAAACTCGACAATCTATGGATAAAATTTTATGTATGATTTTATTCTTCCCATTTTGATTTGTGTCATATTTTGAACCAAATCTATTTGTGGGCTAAATGTCTAGAGATTTTTCTATTCATGGACATATGAAGGCGATAGCTCAAAAAAGTAATAAAATAGATAAGTAATTATAATTTTAACCCTGTAGCGGTTACATAACAATACTACCTTCTCTTTTGATACAACAGATGGCGTTTCTTTATTAACATCAAGGTATATTTTCCATAATCCTTCTTGGGGGGTCATTATTAGACTGTAATCTAAGTGGATGTCGTTTATTTTAGTGTTTGTTTTGTCTTGTGAAATGTGGGACTTGGAAAATAATTAAAAAACTGTTCCTGAAACTCGTCTATTATTTTCATCTACCTCATAATGAAGGTATAAAGAGACATTTAGAAAATAATTAAAAAACTGTTCATGAAACTCGTCTATTATTTTCATCTACCTCATAATGAAGGTATAAAGAGTCATTTAGAAAATAATTAAAACAACTGTTCCTGAAACTCGTCTATTATTTTCATCTACCTCATAATGAAGGTATAAAGAGTCATTTAGAAAATAATTAAAACAACTGTTCCTGAAACTCGTCTATTATTTTCATCTACCTCATAATGAAGGTATGAAGAGTCTCGTCCCTCTACAGTCCCAAAATAATAAATGTAAATTTGAGATGAATATGCCAAAGGATAGCGCGACTCTTTGTTAGTCTAGCCACGCGCTTGTGGACACTAACAAACACAGCGAGCACGTTAATTATAATTTGTTATGCATTCTTGATATCAAACTTCTAGATCAATTTCAAATTTTGACTCCAATCGGTTTACATAAATAAGTCTAAATGATATACTCTGTTTTCTTAATTATATGATGTTAAACACAAAATATATCAAGTTAAATATTCAAAACAGTCAAGCGTTGAATACTTCCTCTCTTTTGAAATTGAAATAAACACGAATAACATTGAAACCTTTATTAACTAATTTGCCGATACTGTCTAAGTCCTTTTTTACTCTTCTCAGCCATCTTTGTATCATTTTGATGGCCGGAATGCATACGAAAATGAGTATTTCAGAATTTCTCGTTTGTCAGAATTAGTTTTTGGAATTTTCTGCGTGTTATTATTCTATACATGTACTGTGTCTCTTCAAAGAGGTAACAAAATCACTTAGTAGATTTGAAATTCAGGATGGCTAATAACACGGCCATCGGAAAATAACACAAAACAAACGATAAGCGCTGTTTTTCTTATTGTTCTGTGAGACGGAATTCACAGGTTCAAAAGCAAGCCATGGCAAAGCTGGATGCGGCCAGACGAAGCAATTAGGATAATGAACTAGCCTGGTGTCGCAACTGTCAGTTGTGAAATGGATGAAGTAACGTAGGTGGCGGAACAAACTGTATGAACCCCGAGACCGGGAAAAGAACACAATATAAAGGAGACTATTCATTCATGTTTACGTCTTTCAAAAAGATTTTTAAGATTGTTGGCATGTAAAGTATATCGCGTGATTACCGAACACAAGATCTCTTAAGCGGCTGTAGAGAGAGCCATCGAAATTTCTTATGCATATTAATGTAAACATATTTATGTGTTATTCTGTCGTCTTTTTAGCGTCAATTAACAAAATTAACGTCAACTTTAACCAGTTTTTTCGCCATCTTCTTAGTTGTTGTGTGGATTGATTGAACGATGTACGCGGATTCGTGATTTTTGTTAAAAGTGCAGCCACAAATGGCTGGTGCATTGTAGCAATGGAAGAGGGATTTGATATCTAAACTATATTATCCACTAAGCTCTTTCAGCGTAGCTTCTATTTGAACAGCAAATAGTACACTATTTAACAATAAATTCACTTTCTATTTAATTGAAATTCATTTGGTTATTCGCCAAAGGAAACATAATAATTTGATTTTCGCTTGATGCTAATTAGTGTTAAAAAACAAACTATGAAGATACTAATTTTTAATCAATTGTAATTAAAATTTGAACTTTAAAATAAATGTTTTCCATTCCAATGTTTCCCTTACATTTTTTTTTCATCCTTTTTCATAAATATTTTCTGATCTACCGCTACATAATAAAAACTCATGAAAGTATGAGATTAAAATAAATACTCATCTAAGAATGTTAATATAACTAATTATGAAAAAAATTATTAGACTATAGTATTGTTTAATTAATTGCTTTTCATTTTTTTTATTTATATTCAAAGCGCAAAACCGTATTTTTTTTCCTTTCTTCTGAGGTTTAAAACATTTCAATATTGCTTTTAGCATCTCTAAAAAAGAAGTTGTTTTTTCGACAATTCCGGAAGTGTTTTTTCTCTGTTCCTAAAACGGGGAGGAACACTCAACGGAACGATTAAGCTTGGCTACTGTGGTTGCACACTGTGTGCTCGGTTACTGTGGGTTACTACGAAGCACAGAGTAGAAATTAGCATTATTGGAAACTTAGCACTTTTTAAGAATTTCTTTCTCTCTTTGAAATAGAGATATTTGTTTTCATCTGCTTTTCTGCATAACATTGAAATCCTTAAGATATATATATTGCTGGTAATTTAGATATCACGTGTGAGATGGATTAAATTAATGATTATATTTACACTCTTAAAAAATTTGGGAAGAGCTGCTGTTCTCCAATGCCCTCGATGAAGTTATTTTAAGTAAAAGCAAATCGTTGAAGCTTGGAAAATGAACTTTATATCTGAATTATGTAATTACTTTTATTAGTCTGGTTTAGTAATCTGCGCGTCACTGATGTGAAAATGGAGATCTCTAGAATTGGAAATACGATAAGAGAGAGAGAGAGAGAGAGAGATTGCTTTGCATTCAATATCATTTCCAGTTTTTATCTTAATTAATAAATCCAAGCAAGCAATACATCACAACACTTTTCCTTTTTTTTATTTCTTATTTCTTTCAATCGTTATCTTTAATTAATGGATTTATTTTCAAGTTGTATCTGACTAGATCGCTGAGAAGACGTATTTAGATCTTCAGAAAATATCTATTCAGTATTGCTAATGTTGTATGTTTTCAGTATCAAAAATTATAATTTGGCACGATATCTTATTGATAACTTATTAGTTTGCAAAAGCATTTTCCACCTGTTAAATGCATTAATTACTTAAAAGTGAAATAATACATATTTGTTTTGTTAATATCTAGATATTTGATCGTCATAACAAATCTTTAATCATAATAGTCGTAAAACTAAATTTATAGTTGGCAATATTAACAAGGTCATTTGAATTTTTATATTCTTTATATTCAGAGACATATTTGAAAATTTCTGGTTTGCGCATGATGTAAAGAACATTAAGCCTGTATTTAAAATTCTTCGAAATACCTAAGGTCTAAAAAAAAATAAAGGAATAAAATAATATTTTAATTGGAGTGAAATGTGAAATGATGCATTATTTAAAAATTACTATTAATGCTGTTATTTAAATAAAATCAATTCCTACGAGTCTTAACCACACATCCTATGATACTGCTTCGTTTAGTAGTGGCGGGGTGGTTGGCTGTATACAAGAAGTCTCGACCACGTAACAAACGTATGATTGGTCACCAGTGGATTTCATTGCTATGCATGATATAATGGATATCCACTTATTATCTAGTGCATTATACCAAATTTAAATTGTTTTCATTTTTACATAAAATTAATGAGTAGAAAAAATGCTATAGTTTAGAATTTTAATGGGGGTGATGGTCAGGAGATCTAAACAGAAGTAATTAAATGGTGCTTTGCATGATATAATGGATATGCACTTGTTATCTAACTCATTATACCATATTTACATTGTTTTCATTTTTACATAAAAATTAATGAGTAGGAAAAATACTATGGTTTATAATTTGATTATTAAAATTTAATGAGGTGATTGTCAGGAGACTGTCGAATAAAAAAAAGTTTATAAAATTTGGACTAAAGTAATCCTAGATTATTAAAAATTTGTGAATAATAAAAATAGTATGTTGGTTTTTAAGTCTAAATGCTACTGCATTTCTGTAATCATACACGCTGTTGTTCAAACTTATTAACTGCCTACTATTTAAAAAATATTTAATAATGATTTAATAAATTAATAAATAAAATGAATATTCTACTGTGGAAGATAAACAGCTTATATTGATTTTGATCCTGGAGATTAATAATATTACTTAGCACATATGATTTTAATTTAGATTGAAAACCATGTCAAATAAACTGAATAAATTTTAAGAACTACTGAAAAAATGAAAATTTAATTAAAATCTTAATACAAGAACAAGATTTATGTTTTCAGACAAAATATAAAGTAAAAAACAAACAATTATTTGAAACAGTTGAAAAATTTTCTTAACGTTTAGAGTAAATAATAATTCCAGCATGAGCAGTAGGTTTCAGTTTGAATTTATGTAGACCACTTTACATTTGTCATGCGACACTGAATTACATTTTTAATTGTTTTTTAAGGAACGCATGAATATATATCTCTTACTACATATAGCAGAGTTCTGCTAACGAAACATTCAAACAAAATCTCTTATGCTGCGACATTCCACATAAACTCGATTGCATTTACGACTTAAAATGAAGCGGATATTCTCCAAATTTTATTTTCACAAAAATAAATCGAATATACCAATCACATCTTATACTTTCAAGCAAACGATAACGATAAAGCTATTTTTCATATTTCTTGTGGCAGCACGATAAATCACTATCTCCGCCTCCAACCTAAAACCTCGACATTGATATAGAGCCATGAAAATGGCGCACAATAGCTCTTTCCACAGTTTTATTATTGTTATCATTCTTATATTTTTATTTCATCTTTAAATAGAGCAAATGGATTAGAGTATTTGTATATGGAAAGGGAAATTCTTTGGAAGAATGAAAAAAAGCAATCTGTGGTACAATAATAAAATACTTTCTCGTGACATCTAAGAGTGCATTTCTACTTGGCGCCATTGTGAAGAGAGTGACTCAAATTTTTCTTCCATTCCTAGTGTAGTTTTGATAGCCTTATCATAACAACTCCTCGGGTTTCATGTTTTTTCATTCTTTTTTTATCATTCTGTAATCTTGTTAATCGTCTATTGAGCGATTCACTGCGGTTTTGTTAGTAAATATGGTTTAACTTTATTTCCAAAGTAAGAAAAATTAAACTAAAAAAAAAAAGAAGTAGAATCTTGTGGAAGGCTAATGCTTTGATAAAGCTCTAATTTATTGGAGGTTGTGTAATGTTTTTCCCATGATTTTATTTTTTAAAACGCGAAGATAATAAATTAATCATAAATTTAGAAAAAGGCATTGATAAAAATATTCGAATATCTGTTCGCGTGATAAATTCTAGAAGATTCTTGTTGATGAGTGTATGTCATTTACAAGGTGAAATAAACATGTCTTTGAGAATTTAACGCTCTTTTGTGCCAATTAATATAACTGATTAATAAATTACAAAGGTCGGAAATTTAATTGTGGTAACCATCTAACTAGAAAAGAATGATACTTGCTTGAATGATCATTTGATGAAGTCACTAGTATTTTATGCAATTAGTTATCTATGAAAATAGAAAATTACTTAAAGTAGTTCTAAATCTCAATAAGATGGTTTGTTATTTAAAACTCTATAGCTTATCCTAATATCAATTTTGAAACTTTGTTTTATGTTCACTGAATTTGAGAATTTCTCAAACCAAATATAAGTCCCAGTGGTAAAGATTATTTTCCTGAAAGAATTAGATTCTTCGTGGCATTCTTTGCGTAAATGTTCCAAACACTCTTAAACCGATAGATCGTTCTACTTGATCCATCAGTAGAACTGGTAGTGCTTCAGGTATACTTTGAATTCAAAATCGCTGAAAACTAGTTGCACTAGTTACTGTGGACTTCATAGGAGGACTATAATCTTTTCAAATTTATTAACTTAGGAGGACTATAATCTTCATAGGAGGACTATAATCTTAGTACCAATATTTTTAGTACCAAATTAGTACCAATATTTTTAGTACCAAATTAGTACCAATATTTTTAGTACCAAATTAGTACCAATATTTTTAGTACCAAATTAGTACCAATATCGGCTATTATTAGATGGTACTATTAAATTTCCAAATCCTGTATTTAAATTGGAATTATTTATCAGATGAATTAATTAATTCTACATAGAATTTGATCAATTTGAAATTTTGAACTTCAAAATCTTCGAAAGATATTATTGTACAATAATAAAATAATTGTAATTAAAAAAATAGTACAAATAGTATAGTACAATAGTAAATAATAATTGTACAAACAATAGTAAATACGTGAATTTCAATTTTAAATATATAACTGAGTAACAATATTTTTTTGTTTAGCATCTTGAAGTGCTTAATCGATTATTACGTAACAGCATCTGATTTTTTTCATCATTTAATTGATACTCCTTTATTTAATTTTAATTTTTTACTGTTTATGATTACATCTAATGTTGAAAAAAAATGAGCACATAAAAACAAAAAAGAAATTTATGCATCTATAAGTTTTATTTCCTTTCTTCGTTGCGTATTAATTTTCGTATTCATTCTTGTCTCTGATTAATCGTCATGCTCTTGCGACATATGGGCATCGAATTATCACTTTTCAAACTTATAAGATCAATTTAAGCATTTGAAACTGTTGTATTTCAATACAAAGATTATGTATAATTTAGAAATACTTCATGGATTCATAAATGAATCGGCAAGACAGCGAATTCCCGAAACGGAAAGTAATATTTAATTATATAATAAAAAATAGGGCAAAACAGTTAAGGGAATATAAATGATTCATTTCCCATGAATGTTTTGAATGTTTAAATAAAATACAGCAAGAAACTCCATACATTTTCATTCTGTATTCTTTTCATTGTCTAATTTCAGTTTCAAATGATATATCTTCACATTTTGTATGTACGACCATTATACACTGCATATGAAATACAAACGCGTCACATATTTACTTCTTAAACTCGAAATTCCTTGAGGTGCAGGAAAGAGCATTTCTTCTAAGAATTTTTGCTCAGATTCGTGACCTCAAAATAAACGGACCCGTAACGTCTAATCTAAGCGACCCGCTTCTGGAAAAACGACACCAGACACCATTCCGTTTCAATCTCATTAAATCCAACCATTTGTTTCGTACGAAGCATCGTCCCCCGCGACAGACTAAACAGAAAGACCCTATAATTCATCTACTCTTTCTTGGCATACTACTTAAAAAGAACCCAGTCCCTTAAATCAATGCCTTGTTTTTTGATCGTGATGACAACAATAACACTTACTTCCCTGTATGTGGAATTTCATGGGGGATGGTTGCAAACCGTGGTCTCTTGTTACTTCGAAGCAGGCCAGATATGACTACCAGCCGGGATTCGTCACGGAATTCTGTCATCAGGGGTTAGGGTGGATGGGCCCTAGTTTGAAATCACCACCTCGACTCGGATCTTTCAGCGGTGTAAGTGCTGTTGCTGTTGAAGAGAATGCAGTCTTTGAAAGATAAAATAATAAATTTGAGGGTCGGAGTGTTTAGAATAATTGTGCTGGAACTCTGTTCGTTGTCGTTTGCCGGGAGTGTAAAGAAAGCATCACTTACTCGAGTTTCTGAGTTCGGATTCCCTGTTATTTGGAATTGCGTGTTTGTTTCTGTAATTCCTGCATAGTATTGTGGTAAATACTTCACGCATAGCTGTTTGAAAGTGGTAATTTTCATACAGTAGAACCAGTATTAATTTATTTTTAACATTTACTTTCCTTACTTTATAGAAGTATGGGCAGTGTCCCGAAATGTGTAATAATTTCATGCGTGCTTGTTTCTGCATGAAATAAGGATATATAAGCCTAACCGTCTGAATATGGTACATTTTTTATACGCATAGAAACTAACATTAATTCGTTTGTGACATCTACTTTCCTTATTTTTTGAGACTATGAACTGCGATCACAAATAGAGCCGAGTTGTAAAATTTAGAGAATGTAAGAAAAAAATCATTTCAGTTTCTGGTATATGAGTTAATTAATTAATTTGTAAAAATTGTTGTGAAAACCTTTTTCAGTGTTTAACTATAAGAAATACTTTGCAAAATGATGATTTCTTTCGTATTTCATTAATTTACGTCTCTTATTAAAAGGGGAGTTGCGTTTCTGATGTGGTTATTAATCATTACCATGTGATAAATATATTTTCTATACTTCTTCTTACACTCTGCAGTGATATACAACAAAGAATGAAGGTGTAAGAAGCTTTTAATCTATCATGTACTGTCGAATGCTATTTATTTCAGTTAATTAACCAAATATGTACAAGGCTGGAAAAGAGCAGATTCTCAACTCATTTCATTTTTTCATAATAGATAATAATATTTCATAATGATATGATAAATGCATAAGATGTTGTTTTTTATTTGAGAACTAGTTCTCTTTGGTGACTAGCTGACAATTAAATCCCTTAGATATAACTCCATGTCCTTAATTCTGCCAAACATTAAAGCCATGTTATTTTATTTGTCTTGTATTGTGTATGTGTTTTTGTGTAAATGAACTCTTCTAAAGGAGACCAGTTTTATGACAAATAACGCTATAAAAAGGCAGATTACAATTAAAAATAATGATGCTATTCTAAATTTCGCGTTATTGTTACTTCACGTTTTTATTCTTTTTGCAAACTACACTGATATTAAACAGAATCCTTCTTCTTTAACTTTTAATAATGAAAAAAAATCAGGATATTACATATTTGAAGAAATAATGAAAATGGTTTGAATTTCAAGGCAACAATGAAATCTATTATGGAAGTTAATCCAAAAAGAATTATCAAAATTTCAAAGAATCACCAAAATTCAGTAAACTTTGCACGACTATTAATTAAAACTATTTAATTAATTAAGGAACTATAAATTTTTTAAATTTTAAAACGGTGTAAATTTGATTTTTTATAATAATATTTTACAATAATGCCTTGAATTAATAATTTTTTACAAATTTATTTATTTGGCAAGTAAGTTAATAATTCTTTTTAATTGATCAGCATGAGGCCTTAGTCAACTGCTCAATCTACCGCATCTTCTTACTATTGTACTATATTACAATAAAAACCTTTTAATATATCGCTCAAGGATGATTCATATTGTTGATATTCATGTTTTGTCGATATCGGAAAATGAATTATTTTTGCATTTTCTTTGTTTCATTGTTTTAATGAAATCCGAATGGTATCAGAGAAAAAAAAAAGTTGAGTATCGGTAACGAAAGAACTTGTTATGCCATTGAATTTGTTATTTTTTTATGCTATAATTTCCAAAATAAACATTTAACGCATGAAACTAACAACTTAAGAGCCTTTTTTTTAACTTTTCGATTTGACATGTTTGATTTAGTTACTTAACTATACTTGCTAGTAAGCATTAGAGATCTTTCAATTTAAATTTCGGTTCTGTTAAGTGCTTGCTTTGTCGTTTTTTCTATCCGAGCTAAAAAAAAAAAGAAGAATTTAATTTATTATTTTATTTAATCATCAAAATAAATTCATTTTTAAACATAATAATAGCACTGAATATAAAAAATAATTTAAATTACAAAACAAAGTACTATTAAATCTTAGTTCAAGATATGATAAAATATGCACTTTTACCATGCTAATATTTTTAATTAATTGATCATTTTTTAATGATAATTATAGAAATTTAGTTCCAAAACTCATTTTTGAATAATGTAAATATAATTCTTTTACTTGATTCTTTTGAATAATAGAACATATAACAAAATATAAACATCATTATTGGATTGGATACATTTTAATATTCCAAATAATTTCATCACAGTTTATTAAAAAGATTATTGCAGATTGATTTTCATTTAAATTTAATTAAATTTTCAAATAATTGCTCAAATTTGAATTTTGAATTTTGTTTCCCACAAATTCTTATTTGATGCGATTGTCTTTATATTTGGAAAAAGAATTTTTTCCCCAGTGTTCAGGTAACAAATGATCTAATATTTATAAAGTTATAAAGACTTTTTTAAATTAGTGAAATGAATAGGAATGAACCAGAATCGAGAAAAAAATGACGTAATAAAGAAGAAATTCGAATGAATTAAAATAAAAGACTATTGCTAATCAAAAATAGGGCAGAAATAAGTTAAAGAAAATTCGTTTTTTGAAGGAGGGAAAACAAATTCTTTTTGGATACTAGGAGATAAAGCCCCTTTATTCCCACGGGGTTCACCCAACACAATGACACCCGATATGAATCGTCCCTTTCGTCCCCCATGCAGATGTCTCTGATCAAAAATCGTTTGCCGGCACTCTTCTATAAACTGAGGAGAAGAATTGAAACCGAAACCTTGATGCTCCCCGAATCTCATCTGTCATTTTCAGCCAGCATTACGACAAAGCGTGACGTCATACGTCTATCTCCGATGACAGGCGATCCCTGCCGAAATAAGACGACTGTGACGATCGAAAAACCTGAGAATGATTTGTTTAAGAAGAACAAATAGAATCTAAGTGTCTCAGAATTTGTTGTGTGTGCAATTCGATCTTTAACTTCCAGCTTTTCTTATAGATAAAAGAAGCCTCAAGTTTCTTATTTTCATGCAGGTATAAACACAAAATAAATTACAATACTCTGACTGACATTTCTTAACAAGTTTTATTATATCCAATGTGTTTGAACGATGTTTAGAACTGTTTTCTTTTAAATATGAAACTTGAAACCAAATTAATTGTATTTTCTATTCTATTTCTTTTTCTTTCAAAAAGTTTCTTTTGAGTAAGAACTTTTGATCAAATTTATTGGAACAGCTTTTTTACATCTCTGTGAGCTATAGCTTACAAAAAACAATAAAAATAATTTTAAAGACATTTTAATAGCCGCACCTAGTTACATTATTTAAAGCAAAATATAAAATTTATTGTAAAGTTCTGAATCGTAACTACCAGACAAAGTTTATAGTTGGACATATATTCTCTATATATAAATATTTCATGCCGCCATTGATAAAATATATAGTATAAATTGTCTAACACTGGCACAGGCCTGGCATGTATTGTTAATACATCTTTTTGCATCTAACTGATGGATCGAAATGTAACTTTTTTATTAAGACGAATTATTAAAGATTTTCGATTATGATATTTATTAAGTGCCTCATCTTGGACAGCTTGAATATTAACCACAATTTTACTATATTAAATATACTTATAAATCTCTTATGCCAAATATATTAGTGAGTAAATCTCCACTGCATATGCTTTATTGAACATCTCACGCGAAGATACGTATCAATTTTGAAATCAAATCTGTCAATACCGGTCTGTGTTTACACAAGCACGTGAACGTGATAACGCAATAATTTAAATACATAAAATCCGGTATATGATTTTGTGAAAACAATTTTAATTCTATGTCCAGTTTTGGTTTTATTAGTCCGAAATACACATTGTGTTTTTGTTCTTGTGTGTTAACATTATCCCCGCGATTAATTTCAAAAATAAATCACGAAAGATCGAGCACTATTCGATTCTTTTTTAACTAATTTTCGCCAATGATATGCGGTTAATAATACACAAGTACATTTATTAGCTAGTATATGGAAAGATTCGGTGAGACTTTTTCCGCTAGTTTCTTTTGAATTTCTAAAAATTCCTGGTGTATCTATATGTATAAGATAAAATTGGAAAAACGCTAGTTTCAATGGAATCAATCTAAGGTTCAAATCTCGAGTGTTGAAAACATATAAACTAGATATGTAATTATAAGGAAAATGCGATACATGGTTTCATGCATGTGAACACATTACATCATGGAGTCTTGATTCTTACTCTGAAAAGAGCTGAACCTTGTTATTAACATTATTATCACATCATTAACCTTATATACTTTGTGAAAAACCAATATCAACTAAAATCGTTTCATATTGAATTATTTTTTGTTATTCTTCAGTTTTGATTGCTCAGTTCAAGAGTTTATTTTTATTAATGCTGTCATTTAATGCAATTTTTTTAAAGTCAAGTAACACTGCAAAAAATAATCAATGAAAATTTTTCGTTTATGGCTCGATGGTGTTATTGTTATGGTTTTATAATACAATTACTCCCATGATAAACTGCAAACAACTTTTTTTTTATCAAGAATGAAAATCGGATTCAGATGGAATTCATCTTCCGATAACGACTCTATTCCTTGCCATTTCCATTACCGCTCTATATCTAAAGAATGTAGGAACAATCGCTTCACTTAGAACTCAACTCTTTCAGAAAATTTTAGGCATTTGGTGCTAATAGATAAATGAAAATGAAATAAATCCGATAAAAGCATTCTGAATTTGAAAGAATCTTAAAACAACTGAAGAACGCAAACTTATTTCATTTTCTCTTGCTCTTGCAAAGGCACTTTCTTGCTTCAGGTAAAAACGGTTTTAGTTAGTAAGCAGCATCTGCTGGACTTGTACCATTTAAGCTTTGTTCCAAGAGACAGAACTAACATGAACAGGCCTATTCTTTTGCCATTAACGAAATGGGTTATACTGATATTGTTCAATATTCATTTGTTTTACTTAAACCGAAATGGATGAAAATTGGAAAGGAGTGAATTTGCTTTTTGAAATATCAATCTATTTCTTTTATAATTGACAGCCAGTGGCTGAGCATGTTAAATATAACTGGAATTTACTTAAACAAATTCCGCTAGACATATGAAAAAAAACTTTGAATGCTTTCTAACAAAATATTTTTATAAATTTTGATTTAAATGAAAAAAGATTATTTACCATTATAAAATCCTTTTAGAACGCCGTTGAAGTGTTCCAAAACGACATACTGCCCTCATAGTTATTATAGTTTATAAATATGTTTTGTAATTTCAAACAATAAAGTTTAAAATTGGTTAACATTATAAAAATTACATTTTTTAAAAGTAATTGTTAATTGCATATCTGTTATGACAATGATCTTTCTTGAGTGTTACATCTTTCATCTTATAACTTTAAACGAAAAATTCTTGTACATATAAAAATTTATTTGATGTTTCCCGGAAACGGATCTGACGATTTGGATCAAATTTTATATTCAGATAAGGTTTTGCTTTTAAAGTTTATATATTTATATGTCTTTTCTGAAAAAACGTGATTTTTAACACAATTTCTTTTATAACTAAATATTGGCATATGGTTATACATGACTCACATAGGCTTATCAGAGGTGGAGTCGTGTTTAGGGCTTTGGACTCCTATGCATTTTTCTCATGTTCGACCCCTCGTTAACAATTCAATTAGATTTCCCTTATACCTTTAAAAGAGCTATAGAATAGGATTTTATTTATAATTTTACAAAAAAAAAAAAAAAAAAAAAAAAACCCTGCCGAGAGAAAATTGGTTTTCAAGGTATTGTATGTTTACAGCAGGAAATATTGTTGTTGGCTACGGCAACTTCATCGTAGCAAATACTATTAATAATAGTTTTCACAGTTCTGTATTTTATCGTCGAGAATTATTTTAAATTAAATCTTTGCTATAGATTAATTAAATATTCCAATTTTAGTACGATACTCCAACTGAAAAACCTCTGTACAATGAAATGTAAAGAAAAAAATCTCATTTATGATAATCTTTATATAGTTAACTCTAGTTTTTATTCTCTCAAGCAAAAACAAGTAAATAATGAACGTTCGATTTCTACAATACAAATTCCCTTAAAAAATTACCCATTCAAAACCCAATGCGCAAGTTCTTACAAAAAAAAAAAAAAAAAAAAAAAAATACCGAACCAAAAAAGAGAGAGAGAGAGAGAAGAAAACAACTCTTTCGAATTGTTAAGAAAATGGAATGCTGTGAATATATCGTAAGGAATTGTGTAAGTATATATAACAGAATTCTTCTAACAATATTCGAACCCTCAGGGTTAATTCTGATAAGCCGTTTGCTTCTTTTTATCTAAAAGTTTGAGGGTTGATTTATTTTTCTATTTCCTAATCGCAATTTTTTAAACCTTCTAAAATTCAATATAGATAAAAGTTTCTAGATTTTTTTTTCGCTGCATAGTCTAGTTCGCTTTATTGTTCGCAGAAATGAGTTCTGAAACGTCATCATCGCAAATCAAACAAAGAAGAGCGACATATGTTTGTCTGAAAAGAAAGGAAAGCGATCCATAGGAAACAATGGTATACTTACTCAATCGCAAAAGATGAAGAGGGAAAGAAAAAAAAAAGATCAAATCAATAAAAGAGAGAGAAAAAAATTCCAGAAATTGGATTTTTTTTTATATTACTTACTCATTCTCTTTATTAACACTGATTGTGTGAAAAATCCTTATTCCATCACTTCTGCTATTGCAGTCTTCAACTTCTCATTGTTTCAGCCCAAATCTCAATCATGTTTTTAAACCTTTAGGCAAAACACGAAATCTGCTTTTCTTTATAGGGGTCTAGTTTCGAGATTTGTCTTTTGTCAGATCTTTTTGTGTTTCTTTAGATTTCAGTTTAACAACATCTTGACGTCAAGGATTTTTTTTTCTCGAACGCTTTTCTTTTCGATATATTTTGTGTGTTATCTGAATTAAAAGTATTTTAATCATTACCTTTCAACATTCTTCTTTGAGAAAGCGATGGGGCATGAAAATTCTATTGGGAAATCGCATTTTTTTAAAAGAAAAAAATTACTGATATATTGAATCTTTTTGGAATAATAGAGATCTTCCAACAAGTATTTCTGAATGAATGCGTGAAAAAAAAATGTCAGTTTGAGTATTTTATCTTCCAAACTATTGTAAAATGCCTCTCAGTTAAATAGATTTTTCAAGAAACAACTTTTTTATATTAGGAAATATCATAGATTTAATAGTAACTAAAATTAATACAGAAATATCCGTCTGTATACCAGATATTCAAATAAATCCTTGTGTGTTTAAAATTAGTAATATATATTCCCATTCGCGATTCAGGGATTATATATATATAAAAAAAAGATTTAAAAAATTAATCATTGAAATATGGGGAAAATGTTATTTTATTAATTAATTTTGCAAATTATTTCAATTTTTAAATTAAAGATTTTCTGATTTTAACATTATAATGGCTATAGATTGGCACATGACCTTTAATTTTTGAGATACGTAATGCAATATGAAAATCCTTCAAAACTGTCCCGTTCTTCAAACGTATAAACCCAGAGTAATAAAATATGGCACGTAATTATTTTTTTAAAAGTAATTGATCCCAAAAAAAGAGTTTAAAAAACTTTTAATATAATTTTTAAAAAAATTGTCAATAATTTCGTAAGTACATTATCATACAAAAAGTGTTTTTATAGTAATTTAAAATGTAGAATGTTAGCTTATATAGGTATCCTTCGTATTTCCGTATAATTTTTGCTATAATTATGATGATTTTTCAAAATATTATACACATATTTTACAACAATACCATGCCATTGTTTTAGATTTTGCATTTAAACAGAACATGATTACATTTGAAACATGTAATTACCTCTATGTACTTAAAAGAAAATTTTGAAAAATTAAAATTAAGATTATTGAATTAAGCCTAAAATATTATCTTGTCTCATAAGTTTCAAAGGGTTTGATCCTCCTTTAAATTATATTTATCCTCTATCGGTGAGTTTCACAGACAAGTAATTTAGAAGTTCCTTGAATCTGTAAATTTCTGATTCTTTATTTTAAAGATCACTAACATGCAAAATACTGAGCAAAGAAAAAAAAAATTATCCCCTGTTATCAGATTTCGTTATGATTTTGAGTTATTTCTAATCAATAATATTTTCTTTGATATTCAATTCAATCGAAAAGGTTATAAGATATATATATTTTTTAAATTATTGTTTTTTCATGGAAAAGAATTCATATTGTAGTTTATTTTATTGAAATGCTGGAATTAAATTCTAACTAATTGTTTATTACCACTTATATATATCAACAATGCATTTATCTTGATTGAATGCATTAATTAAAGTTTTTAATTTCAGCCTTAGAGAGGTTTTTGAAAGTTTAGATGGACCGTTATAATTTTATTTTAGTATTGTCCCAGCGGGAATTTAAAATGTTAATTTTTAAGTCCGCCTCCATTTTTAAACAAATATTTTATTATAACAGATAGCACATTCTTTAAATTTTTTTTTAAATTTCTATTAAATGAAACGCCCAATATCTTTAATCTATCTTTACTGCAAGATATTTTAGTTACTTAAAAATTTGTTTTTCTATAAAATTTCGTGAACTTTTCAAGATGAAATATTCCATGCATAAGGGGAAAAAAGCTTGTTTACAATATTTTAAACAGTGCCAATAATTGAATTTGTTTGTTGTTTCTAACAAGTAATTATTAACGCACAGGTTGAAAAACTGGTTCGAATATTACTTGTGAGCACGCAAAACAAGTTTGATAGCCGTCACCACAAATTTACCACCCCCTCAAAATTCACATAAAAATCTTCCTTGAATTTTACGTTAAGTGGTTCTTCAACCAAATTTCTTTAACACGTAAGCGGTCTTGTCACATCATCTTTCACAATAAGCATAGACGACAGATTTTTTTTAGAGCTGTTATTCAAACTCTTAACCCAAAACCATTTAAGACTTGATCACTTTTTCCTCTCATGTTTGAGCTTTTTTTTTATACTTGTGTGGACCAATTCGTTGTCTGCGCATCGGCGCTCTCCACTGTTGTAATGCAATTAGCACCCTCAAAACGCAATTAAGCTGTTCAGAATTCATTAACGTTGGGGTCCTGGTTTGTACACCATCATCCTCCTTCCGAACTTTTCCAGGCTATTGACCGCTTACGAGCACTTTGCCGAGATACTTTCTTCCTAAAAGTTACATTTCATTATACATCACATCCATGATGAGCCACCAGAAATATATAAAAAAAATGCAACAGTAAATAAATAAATAAATGATAAAAGATGGAACTACCCAACCGTGGCCTCATATCTCACCCTATCTAAACCCACAACAACAAGAAACTGGACTAGAATATCTTTCAACTTCTTATTGGCGGATCTCATTACTATTATTATAATTCATTTCGTTTATAGCGAGAAGCGGGATCTTCTCAAAAGTCACTCTCATTTTCATTTATTCTTTTTCAATTCAGTTCAGAAGAAGGGGTTCTGGAGAGTGAAGATGAGCTTTTGAAATCGTCTGGTCTTATTTTTTTTTGTGCCCCCCCCCCCTGCCACAGTGCTTCCTCTCGCTCTTTACATCCCCACTGTTCTTCTCGCTTCATCTTAAAAAAGTCATCTCGTATCTCTGCCATATCCCGGCCTTTACACCTGCATATAATCCGATATTTGTAATTAAATTTGTGAAGGCTTTTCCCTCTGTGTTTCTTTCCCCTTTTTTCTGCTGCTACCCACACTTCTCTCAAATTTCTTTAACACTTGCCTCACAAAAGAGCGGAGTAAAATAATTCCTTTTTTTATTTATTTATTTATCTCTATTGTGATTATTATATACCTATTCGCGCGAACCACGCCATGGTCCTTAAAAATTAATATGATTGAAACACGAGTTAATGAAATAGAAAGCAACTTTTCCATTCGGGCTTGCTTACCCCCCTTTTTTGCCTCGAATGCTCTTTCTTAATGCTTAATGCGGAAGAAAATAGTGCTTCATTTCGAGGGAGGCGAAAGAATACAAGCCGGGTGTAGTAATTTTTTTATCCGCTATTCCCACCCCTTTACTTTAGGGGGTGAGGGTTAGAAGAGTACCAGAGAGGTAGGGGATGATAAAAACGAATTTTTACCGTATTTATTATGTTTTTCATTTTATTCTGGTTAACAGAACACTCGCCTTTTTTTTTATTATTTTTTTCCACTCCCCCGTAGGAGTGGTATTGTTTCATAAAGTGCGAAGGGTGGAGGACTGAGGGGTTTGGAATGAAATTAAAAGTTAGAGTAAAAGAAAGAAAAATTGCATCAGAGAAGGGTGCCGTACAGAAATGACCTCGTATTTCGTTCACTTCCCTCCATAGATAGGAATGAATGAATTTATTGTGAAGTAAATCTGATTTTTTTTTTTTTATGTTCGTTTTTTTTTTTTTTTTTTTTTTTAACATTTGTTTGCAACCGGCGAACTGTCAATTACGATAGAGTTGGATTATTACTTTGGATGTTTTGGCTTCATTCCGTTTCAATTTTCATCTATTTATTTTATTATACACTTGCAGAATAAATAATTGTGAAACTATTGTGAAGCAAATCTGATATTTTAAAATTTTTTACGTTCGTTTGTTTATTTTTTAACATGCGTTTGCAACCGGCGAACTGTCAATTACGATAGAGTTCTATTATTACTTTGGATGTTTTGGCTTCATGCCGTTCCACTTTTCATCCACTTATTTTGATATGTACTTTCAGAATAAATGATAATTTAAACAAAAATTGCACACATTAGGAGAGAATATGCTTAAATTTTAAAGCACAGATGCATAGTTTTAAAATTTTATGTTTAATTTCCAAATTAAATAAAGGAGATCTAATTTTTACATTTGAATGAGCTAGTTAACTAAATTAGAAATTTTAATATTTTTGAGAACATAAGTGGAGTGAAAAAAGGAAGACATTAAATAATTTGAGGATGATTATTTTAAATAATTTAAAACGATATCGACTAATCAAAATAAAAACTCAAATAAACGCATATAAAATGCTTTCATATCTAAAACAAAATTTTTGTTTATGATGAAACATTAACTTTGGTAAAATACATTCCTGTCCTGAAATCACAAAATGAATTTTTAACAAGTTTTGAAATAAAATGTGTAGAAAAGAAATAGTATATTTTTCAAAGTCCAGACGCCCCCCCCCCCCGATTATGTATATATCTATTGCTTCTCCATTTTTCTATCGAATTGTTTTTTTTTTTTAAATAAACAGTATTTAGTTGGTCTTCGAGGTCTGAGAATTAAATATATTACTTTTGTTGTCTGGAAATATGCATTAAATGACTAAAAAAAGTTCCAAGAATAATTAGACCTACAGCAATCTTTTATATTAGAACCATGTCTAAAAGTATTTCAGCGCACAAAGCAGCGGAATTAATTAAAATTAATGATTAAGAAACAAAACTGCATTCGACAGAACGTAGTCTGGTGTTAAAGTAGACTTCCAGAAATAAATTCTTAAATTTCATTTTGATCGCAATGGCGTAGTGTCTAAAATATTCTTTGCTGAAGAAGGCATACATAAAAATAAATTAAAATGAGTATGTCTGTAAGAAAAGTTATAAATTTAAATAAAGAAGTAAATGAGACGTTTGAAAAATTCCTGTGATATTTCAACATTGTTTTCATTTGCAACAACTGATGTCTCGTAAATTACATCGTTCCAAAATAGGAATGTAATGACTTTAGTACGTCGTTTCGCTTTAGTCCAGACTATTTTCTTTCATTTCATAGCTGAAATACTTGATTAACTGTGATCTAATTTGAATTCAAATGTCATGACAACTGCAACCAACCGAATTAAATTGTGGGCATTTTTCTGGACTTTCTTTAAAAAATAGAAACAAGAAGGATAATTTTAATAAAAATTATCATTTTGAATACTTTCACTGTTTTTTTTTAAATCAGAAATATATACAACGTGAAGAAAAGAGTGTTCAGAAGTTAAGAGATGTTGTTAAAATAATTTGGCATTGATAAAGGATATAATCATTTTGAATCTTTCACTGCTTTTCCATCAGAAAAATATACAACGTGAAGAAAAGAGTGTTCAGAAGTTAAGAGATGCTATTAAAATAATTTGGCATTGATAAAGGAAATAATCATTTTGAATATTTTAACCGCTCTTTTATGAGAAAAAATATTTAACGTGGAAAAAAGAATGTCCAGAAATTGGGAAATGCTGTTAAAATAATTCGGCATCGATAAAGGATATAATCATTTTGTATACTTTCGCTGCTTTTCCATCAGAAAAATATACAACGTAAAGAAAAGAGTGTTCAGAAGTTAAGAGATGCTGTTAAAATAATTTGACATTGATAAGGGAAATAATCATTTTGAATACTTTCACCGCTCTTTCATCAGAAAAAATATATAACGTGGGAAAAAGAATGTCCAGAAATTGGGAAATGATGTTAAAATAATTTGACGACGTTAAAGAATATAATCATTTTGAATACTTTCACCACTCTTTCATCAGAAAAAATATATAACGTTGGAAAAAGAATGTCCAGAAATTGGGAAATGATGTTAAAATAATTTGACGTCGTTGAAGAATATAATCATTTTGTATACTTTCAGTGCTTTTCCATCAGAAAAATATACAACGTGAAGAAAAGAGTGTTCAGAAGTTAAGAGATGCTGTTAAAATAATTTGTCATTGATAAAGGAAATAATCATTTTGAATGCTTTCACCGCTCTTTCATCAGAAAAATATACAACGAAAAAAAAATTGTGTCCAGAAATTGAGAGATGCTGTGAAAATAATTTGGCATTGATAAAGGCAGACAGATTTTACTGTTGCTTATTTCAAAACCCTAAACTTTTCCTGTATCTATCATGTAGACATCGTTCCCATTTATTTGAACTTTTCGAAATAAAATGCATCACCATTCGCATAATAATCAAACACGAATCAGTTATTGTTGAACACGTTTCTTACATTGGGTAATCTTCAAGGTATCTTTGAAAAGACAATGGATAGATTATTAACGCACATAAAAAAATGAGTTGATGAGCAATTTGACAAACTTTGTCGCACAATAATTGTTCAGCGGGCTGAATCAAAAACACGTAGAAGCACCAATTATGGTGCATTGTATTATTGGAAACAACCACCAATTAGTAAATTGGTTGTTAACCATGTTCCGTGATGGTTTTTTTTTCAGTGTGCTATAATCCAATGTTTTGTGGATTATTATATGTTAGAAGATGAAATACTTTTATGGTAGAGATTAATTTGAATTAAGATGGCATTTATATCAGCAACGTCTAAATAATTATTTAAATATAAATTATTTGCTTGGAAAAACTGCACAGATTTAAGTTTTAATATCATAATCATAGCTGTTGGAATAGTATATCCATGGAATAATTTGTGATTAAAATTTCTTTTTAAACTAAAATTTTGCGCAATTTTTTAAAAAAATACCGATATTTAAAACCACAATAAAAAATTTTAATAATTCATAATAATTCATATAAATAAAAATATAAAAGAAGACTAAGTTTAGCTAAATATTTGATGTGATATTTTGTAATATTTTAAAGCGATATTTTCTTACAGATTGATCAAAGATACCAGATGAGTATTAATGGAGGTTTTTCTTTAACTAAATTGCAAAATGTAATCTTTCATATTGTTATGTTTTTTTTCATTCCGTCAATATGACTTTCAGCATAGAGATAAAAAAAAATATTACTTTACTAATAATTAATTTTTTTTTTTCACTTTTTGACATTTTTTTAAGGTTTCCATCTTTCTTAAATTTTACAATAAAGATTACAAAGCTGCGTAACTTTTGACTTCATAAATTACTAATTCTTCTTCGTAAATTATAATTTTTTATTGAATTTTTTTAGATGCATTATAAATAACTTATAAATTTTGTTGAAACATCGAAAATTATATAAGCATGCGGATTTTAAAATGAAAGTTTGTTATGTTACAGAAACTTAATGTTGCCATTTTTTAAAAATCACGCAATGCAGTTTGCTCGATTTTTATAGTATTCTCTCATTAAAATGATTAACAACTTAAAAATTATCTTTTACCGTTCATGAAGTCGTATTAAATTACAAAAAATTTATTCTGCGTTTAAATACTTCTTCTACTTTGACAGAAAAAAGTAAATAATTAACGATGCAAAATTATGTCAGCTGTAATGATATATTGTTGCCTGATTTACCAACCAGAAACGAAATGATTATGTATATATAGAAATAAACGAAGACTACAGCTGTCATTTATTTGATTCCAAATCTGAGCGCACATTTCAAGCACAACAACAAAAATGATGTTTTGGGAAAGACCAGAGTTGGCCATTGCAGTCAAAACGTCAGTTGCAAATAATCAAACTAAGCATTCAATGCTGCTCACACTGTGGCAATTTCCCTTGATGGCACCCCTGTGAGACCACTGACGATGAAGCACGTCACTCAAGGGGGCCCTTAGTTGAAATCTATCCTTCAACGGCTTGAGGAGGAGTTGACATACTTTGGGGAGAGTCCAGACTGTTCTTTTTCTTAATATGTTCTTTGCTGTTGAGGTATCAAGCAGCAAAAACAACGTTACAGAAAGCTAGCATGTTACATGAGAGGAAATGAAGCAAAAGTAACTTGGAAAAGAAAGATTCTATATTTTCCGTTATGTTTTCTTTTGACTGAGTGGTTTTAATATCTGATGTGATGTTAATCTCTAAAATAAGCTTGTAAAATGCAAATTTTAGTGTTCAGTAATCAGATTGATTTAACGTTATTTTAGAAATTAAATGTTTTGTTTGGGAAATTTATAATTTAATAAACTAAACTTTCAGTAATTTTCATAGACATTTCATTCAATTTTAAACAAGTAGCTAGTTTTGATATATAATATTATTTATTTTGATATTTTTTTTTTCAACGTCTGCTATAAATTCTCATTTTTTTATAATACTCGTATTTTTGAATTAAATACATTAAACGACTTCATAAAGATGCTTTCACTTTTATTTTGTTGCAAATTATCTCAGTTGTAATGCTTATGTCATCTAACATTTTTGCAAAATTTTAACTGTATTCCTTATTTTGCCGATATTTAAATCGCAATTAAAGATAAATAATGGAAGCATTTTGTTTTAGAATTTGAGAATAATTTTCTGTAATTATAACTTTTTTAAAATCTCGCATTGGCTATGAGAAATAAATGCAAAATATTTTTGATATTGAGGTTGTAAAGTTTTATCAATTTTTTGAAGATATTTTTTGCTTGTATTATTTTTTCGTACAGGAACATGCTGTGCAATGGCATAATTTTAAAATTAAGCTTTGCAGTTTTTTTATTTTTATTTCGGAATGATATTCTATATCTGAAACGGTTTAATCTAAGGAAAAAGAATTTACTTCTAATGTATGTGTTTGTAATAAATTGGAAGTTATGATATACTTAATTTTAATTAATCATATAAATTATTTTATTGATATTTTAAGAACTATTATTTTATGATATTGCAAGAAACATAAGAATTTTTACTACTAATTTAGTTCATTATTTACTCGAATCAGTTTTGTGAGAAAATCTTAATTATTATGCAGTGAATGAAATTGTGTTTTGTTCTTCTGTTTCTTAACGACATTGAGTTTTGATGTTAAACTTATTCAATAGGAAATTAAATTCATTTTATTAGTAAATTATATTTTCAGTTTATTAGGTTGCACACTGATATAATATTATCCTGATGTTTTTTAATTAACTATTGGAGATAATTGAAAGACCCAAAATATAAGAATCTTAAAATTGATAGATTCTATCATAAGATGAATTCAAAGCTAACTCTAAGATTAAAATTTGATTTAAAATGTAGAATTCTATCCTTCAATTTAAAACAAAAAATAAACAATTAAAATAAAATCAATCTGTATTTCTGTACATAGCTTGAGATTCCGTTCGAATTTCAGTTCCCAGCATTTCACGTTCCAACCGGGATCCTCCATCATACCAGTGTGCCCTTAAATCAATATATCTTCTTTCTTATTACAATGAAACAATGTTACTGCAAGAGATTATTTTCCCTTCCTACCTCACCATCTAGTAAGCCCATACATCAATAATAGGCACCTCTCTACTGTACTATTATTTAAATAACAATTCACAGAACAGTCCGGTAACGACCGCTTTGAAAAACGATACTGGATTGTTTAAGGGTGACCGCAAGTTGTTTGCTTTTTGGTATTTTCTCTTTCGCCGTGTCTTATCTTTCACAATGTTTCATCAATTTAAGAAATACGAACTTGATAAGGTATTGTACTTGGAACGCTTCGGCATTACCTTTCGAATGTTCTATTGTATTGTGGAAAATGATACAAGCCTGTTCAAAGAAAAGAGAGTTGCTGGAAGTAAGAAAATGCGTGTTCGTGGTTTAAGTAAATTGATTGTAATGGATTGTTTGATGTAGTGTTGAACTACTGTGTGAAACTCACCTGAATAAGAGTGGTCTATTTTCTTTTGTGTTGCGGATTGGGACGCGCTGTTGCGGAAATTGGAACTCTTAAGCGATATTTGAGTTTAGACCGTAACCACATAAAGACTTAAAAAATAATAACATCGTGTGGTAGAGTATTGGGTGAAAAAGTAACTTTTCAGAAGTGTGTTTTATTTAATGTCTTTGAAACCCAAACAGTATTCTAAAATAATATTGATTGTATTCCATCAGAAATAAATGAGCACTTTGATGTCCGCGCTGTCTACAAAAGGGTTCTTTTCTATCATTGGAACTTTTTATAAAATTCTTTTACAGCATAATAAGTCTAACTGCTGTAAAATGATGCATGTAAATAAATGTGATTTTTGGAAATTATTGAAAAAAGTCATTAAAATATATTCTTGTTTAGTTAAAAAGAAAATAACTCCATTTCAACACACTTCTGCATTCATTTAATATTTCTATTTTTGATGATAGGAAGCAAAACAGTCCTTTAAATATAACGCAATTTTGCAAGATTTAGCATCAAATTTGTGGTTTTCTCATGAGATGTGAACAGCTTACGTGACATATATCAGTCACATACTGATCGCACCACATTGACTTCACCGGAAAATAACGGCACCATATTTTTATAAACTAACGTGAAAGTATTAATAACCCATAATTTTTTTAGTTCATATTCAGAATTATTTCTTGGTATAGAATTAATCGAAAAATTATTTCGCATGTTCTGATAGTTGATTAAAAACAAAAACAAATTAAATATAGCTAGTAATTTCATAAAGTTTTAAACATCTGATATTTTATTATGTTTGTTATAAATGCAATATGAAGTTATCATATATAAAGTTTCATTATATGATGTACATTTTGTGCTGGTGTAATGGTTTTTAACTTTTATAATTAAAAAATCTTAATAGTTATAATGAATGATATTGTCATAATATAATAAATAGTAACAAAATATCTACTACAAATTAAAACATAAACATAAAAATATAAACAATGAATTCAAATTCTCTTTATTCTATGAGATTTTAAATTCATTTGCTAATAAAAGAAGATTTTAATATAATTTATATTTATTAATGATTATAGTCATTTTCGCGGAAAAAATTAATAATGTCTTTCATTTTATTACAATAATAAACTATGGTACTATGGTAATTTTTTTAAAGTTTATATACTGAGATTGGAGGAGTATAATTAACCTAATGACTTCAGGGCCAAGAAAACCTCAAATCAAACCAAACCACTTCTCAAAGAATAATTCAAAAATATGAAATTAATTTTTTTTTGTAAGCTGTAACTTATATATATTCTTATTTTTATATTTTAAGCTTAAAATAACAAATTCGCTTATGAAATATCAGCTTATGCCAGATATAATCCTTCAAACAGAAAAGATAAAATTACCCAAATAATAATTTTGTTTTCAGAATTTCTGCTTATTTTTTTTTCAAAGCTGCATAGGATACATTTATCAGACAACTAATTCCAATTTAAAAGTAAATACATCAAATTGTACAAGAAACACCACAGAATAACTCCAAGAGCAAAGCGAGAGATGAAGGGGGAGGGGGATAGAAAGAAATGCCATAAAAATTGAGTCAACGAAATGAGAGGTAATAGAATTCTTACGGAAATTTAAGAGAGGAGCTCCCTCCCCTGGGATTTGGAAAGGGATCTACTGAAAATTAAATTTATGTGGTTCATGATCTCATGCAATTAGTTATTTAAATAATCCATAAGAATATCTATCTGAATTAATTTAGGTAAACTGTTATTTAATAATAAAATCTTTGGTTCGTTTTGTTTGCAATTAAATATAAATTATCGATCTATATATGCTTTAAATTGTGAAAGCTTTTTATATTTCTAAATAGTTTTTTTATTACTTATTATCATTTTTTTTACTTATTATTACATTATCAAATTTATAAATAAAACAATTTACAAGTTTTAAATTAATGAAAGGCCGAATTACTTAAGTAAACAAGTTATACGACAGATTGTATTGAGAAAAACAATTTTAATAAAATTTATATTCATTAGAAAAAGCGGTTATAAAATGTTCCAATGCATGTGTAATGCAAAATTGTTAAATTTTGAAATAATAAATTTCATGAAAAATATATTAATAATTGTTAGTAAAACATTAAAAACAGCATAATATGTAGGTTGTTAAAATAGGAAATCCGTTTTCTTTTTTCATAGAAAATGATCAACTATTTCGTGAAATAACTAGATATTCTTTAAAATAATGGATAAATCACGCTAAATTATTTCATGAAATAACTAGATATCCTATTAAATGAATTACATACTTTAGCATATATATTATGATTGTTATACAAGTTTTTAGATTATTTCCTTCTTTCTACTTGAGAAATTTTAAAAGTTAACTAAATTCTAAGTTAGAATAATTAAAAAATAGTTTGTAAATAGTAAAAAATTCCAGATCGTGCTTGTGTTAAAGCATGGAAATGATGTACAAATTTCATCAAATAAAATTTATACTTCAATTGGATAATAATATTCATAAAAACAATGCCCTTTTTAGAAAAGTAACAATCTATTTAAAAAAAATATCGACAAAATGCATTAAACATTTATTTAGCTATTTCGGCAAATTCTTTTTAAAAAAAAACATGATTTTTCTTTTTGAGTATAACAAATTACCAAATGTATCTGAAGTCGAATCACATATTTTAATATTTAAATCGTCCCTTTCTTTAAATGAAGGTAACGCTATATTATACAAGGCATTCAATATCGCTGTACAATTCTCCTTGGAGATCTACTTCAAATGCAGAATTCTGACAAAGTCGCATTTAAAACAAAACATTTTCAGCTATTTCTTGTCTTTCTTATAAAAACTTATTGTAAGACGATTTTTTTTTTCATTCGCGATTTTACCTATTCATTTATATGTGGATTTGTTCAGAAATGAATCGAATGATATGCATACATAAAAAAAATCATTCCTCAGCATATAGACAATCTAAGAATTAAAAATAGGAAGAAAAAAATAAATTTAAAAAATCATTTTCAAACGTGGGGTGGGTATTCACTGCTTGTTGGAAAGCAATTGCATAAAAAAAATCTTTTTTAGCTTTCATTTGAATTGAAAGAGTGTTTTTGTTCAATTAAAAGTATCTGTTACCTTAGCAATTGATCTAGGAAAAAATATAATGAGAGGATTTTTTCATTGAAAAAGTGTTGCCAGAAATATATCTTTTGATTCCTTTTTAATTTGAAAGATACTACTTTTGTATTTGGAAAGCAGGAACTTCAGAGACTGAGAAGACAATAGACTTGGGAAGTTAATTTCTCGAATAATAGAAATTCCGAAGAAATGGATTTGGATTCCGTTTGAAGATTCCTAGCTCAATATGTAGATGTATTGAGCCAGGAATATGTAGATATATTCTCGATGTATAAGCGATTAGAATTGGATTTATTTGACTTCTTAGAATAACGTTTCTTAATGTTGTTCTTTGTCAATTAATTTCTCGATGCTGCCTTTTGAAAATTCTTTGACAAAAAAAAGCTTAAAATTCCATTGTTCGAAAAATAATGAAATTTTATGGAATATGAATTTAATGAAATGGTGTTCTCACACAAATTAATAAATATTCGAAGTAAAAATCGCACTTAAAATAAAAACAAATATTTAAATTAGTGTATTATGTTTTATAGAGATGCCAATTCTGAAGAATCTTTTTTTAATAGCTGCAGACGATTTTTTTTCTTTTATTGATTTTTCCTGAATAATAGTTTTCGAAAATGAAGCACTCCGTTATTTTTTTTTCTAAATTAATATGTTTTCAAGATTTAAATTCATTTAAGCTGCGCCATTTAATTTATAGTAATAGAATAGGTTTTATAAAATTTTATGCATTAATGTTATCAACATACATTAAAAATATATTGTCGTGAAAATATGTTTAAAGAGATTTTATTATTGTTTTTCGTTTTTATGTAAAATTTTAAATTATCTAGAAAGCTATTGATAATTTTTTGTTATCGAATATTTTTATATTAAAGATCTAGGGAATTAATATTTATTGTGAATTAAATGATTAGTAAAATTAGGAAATCATTTCTGTCCTTCCCTATCTGTTCTATAAGAAATTCAATGAAAACAATTTCAAACGTAAATGAATTATCGCAATATTTGTTTCTATAAAATCAACTCAAATATATTTTAGTGATGACAAAGTACTATTATCATTTTCTGATGCAAATTAATGTAGAAATAAAAATTACTTTAAAAAGCTTTTCTATTAATTTATTCTTATAATATACAGGTATCGGACAACTTTGTTATAAATGAAAAAAAGGCGAAATAAAATAATAAATTTTCAGGAAGTATTTCTGAAACTATTCACAACAATTTTCATTGAGTCTAAAATAATCAATTATTTTATCGTCTGAAAAAATCAATTTTGATTGTAACTCTTTAATAATATAAATGGAATAAGTTTTTCTTAAAAAGATTCGCAGCATTATTTTAATGAGAAACCCTGGATGAAAACTTACTAAAAACAATTAATATTATTTCTTACATTCAAAGTAGCTAGCTTACTTGTCATAATTCTTAAATCTCTAATTTTTAAAAAAGTTAATTTCGAAATATTTTTTTTAATTTCTTAAATATATTTCCTTTTATAAAAATTATATTTCCTTTTAAATATAGCTCAAGGCTAAGAACCCGCTCATTGCCAATTGGTAACACAATATTGTAATTCGCCAAGGATATTTGTAAGCAATAATAAATATAGATTTAAATACTTTATTTTTCTAAGTAACAATTTTTAATTCAACGATGTGAAATAAAGTATTTATTATTCTCATTTACAGAAGCAAAACAAAAGATCATGCAGTCACAAGTAAATCCCCAGCATTCGTGTTGCCAAAAACATATTAGAAATTATTTAAAAAATAAAATCAGTTTGTATCTTATTGGCAACAACAAGAAGTGAAATTTCAATATCATTCTTATATTAGTTTAGAAACCAAAATTAGACATCCTATTTAAGGGCAATAGTTCGCAATTTACTTAACATTTGGGAACATAGAAGAATTAGCTACTTACTTTTGATACGTTATTGTAAAGAAAGATTAATTTATTTAAATTCAAATGATTATTAATTTTTAATAAAATGTTTTAATACATAAAACATATACTAATGTACACAATTAAAACATGGCTTAACTCGAGACACTGATATTTCATTTAAATAGCTATATAACAAGTACTGTACACTTCAGAAAACCGTGCCTATCACTTTTGGACAATTTTACTCCGCAAATGGATGATAAACAGTGAGTAAAAAAAGTGCTTTCCAAAAAATTATGTAAAGATGGCTCTAAATCTAAATTCAATCCTAATTTTTATCTTAATTTAGCCCATATTAACTTCATTCTAAAATCTCGTATTTCCTATACCACCTTTTCTTTATTTAATTAAAGAAACAGAAACTCTGTAAAATTGCTGAAATCGACAAGTTCCCACACTCTGAGGGAAGGGATAAAAATTTGTTATCTAAACACATTCTTTTAAAAGATCCTATAATTCCCTTACCTAAATCAACACGTGTAAAGAAATCGGTATCAGAATCTCACAGTATATAATCATGGGGATAAATATTTCGTTGGCTTTTTCTCTTTTCGATCTTGTATTGTGATGTTGAAGTACCTTGTTGCTTCTTGCTTGTACATAGATTATGCCTCCAGGGATGGAATAAAAGGAAGGTTAAAAATTTTAAGTGTCTTCTGCCTAAAAATTCTTGCTTTAATATATATATATATATATATATATATATATATATATATATATATATATATATATATATATATATATATATATATATATATATATATATATATATATATATATATATATAGAGAGAGAGAGAGAGAGAGAGAGAGAGAGTTTATGGACATACATACATAAAGAAAGTCACAAAAATCTTCATAGTGGATTTCAGCAATTAGTTTTATAGGTGACGAAATTTTTTTAAAGTGTCTGAAATTACTATGTTGCTCAGAGAAGTGAAACCTCTGAAATATTAAACATAAGAGTAGCGAAAAAGAATGTATTCAGTTATCAAAATTACGGAATTTTAATTCGATACAAAAAATATATTCTACGCATGCTGTTTCATCTATTAAAAGCTTAGAAACTATTATTTTTCATCCTACGTACTTGGTAACTTGTTAAGTGTATGCATGTATATTCATATCTAACTTAGTGCCCACCTTTTAAGCACCCCAACAACGATTCGTTGACAATTACACACCGAAATCGCCAGCCATTTCTTTCATTGCCTACCATTTTATTAACCATCCCCGAATAGAAAGAAGTAGTCTGGAATAAATAAGCAGAAAAAGAAAAAGAGACCCACACGCACTCAAATATATCCTAAAACTCGGTTGCAAATGGCATAGCAATTGCAGACTAAGTCGTTCTCAAGTGGGTGGAGAGAGATGAGAATTGCAAAGGATGGGTTGCAAAGGAAACCGAGGAGGAGGAATGAAATAGCTCTTTTCTTTTGTTCCTCGAGTCGTTAGTCTGAACACTTGTTCTGTGTGTGGTATTGCTTTTTTAACATTTCTTTAATATTGTAACTCAGTCTGGAGTAAAATTCTTGCTGCTGGTTTTCTGTTTATTTTATTCATGGGCATTCTTCTACTGAAGCAAT